>NC_060186.1:84204079-84454079 GCF_021184085.1 Oncorhynchus gorbuscha | reverse complement strand
TACTTGAGTTTATGTTAGCTATATTTACAAGGAGCTAGCTAGCTATATGCAGAAGGAGCTACACTGCGTAAAATACTATTTCAGAGTGTGTACATGTACTGTAAATCAGAATATCTTTACTGCAACTTTTCATGGAAGTTAGGAACCAATATACACAGGCAGCACAAACTCCAAAATATTCTGGGACACTGTAAATTCCATGGAGAATAAGAACACCTCTCCAAGCTGCCCACTGCACTGAGGCTAGGAAACACTGTCACCACTGGTAAATCCAGGATAATAGATAATTTCAATAAGCATTTCTCTACGGCTGGCTATGCTTTCCACCTGGCTACCCCTACCCCTACCCCGGTCAAAAGCCCTGCAACCCCCACAGCAGCTTTCCCAAACCACCCCCATTTCTCCTTCACCCAAATCCAGACAGCTGATGTTCTGAAAGAGCTGCAAAATCTGGACCCCTACAAATCAGCTTTGTAGACAATCTGGACCCTCTCTTTCTATACATTATCCACCACAATTGTTGCAACCCCTATTACTAGCCTGTTCAACATATCTTTCGTATAGTCTGAGATCCCCAAAGATTGGAAAGCTGCCGCGGTCATCCCCCTCTCCATCTCCCTCATCCCACTCTAGACCCAAACTGTTACAGACCTATATCTATCCTACCCTGCCTTTCTAAGGTCTTCGAAAGCCAGGTTAACAAACAGATTACCGACCATTTCGAATCCCACCGTACCTTCTCCACTGCAATCTGGTTTCCGAGCTGGTCATGGGTGCCCCTCAGCCACGCTCAATGTCCTAAATGATATCATAACCGCCATCGATAAAAGACAATACTGTGCAGCCGTATTCATCAACCTGGCCAAGGCTTTCGACTCTGTCAATCACCACATTCTTATCGGCAGACTCAGTAGCCTTGGTTTCT
Source organism: Oncorhynchus gorbuscha (assembly GCF_021184085.1). Taxonomy (NCBI): domain Eukaryota; kingdom Metazoa; phylum Chordata; class Actinopteri; order Salmoniformes; family Salmonidae; genus Oncorhynchus; species Oncorhynchus gorbuscha. The sequence goes on along the minus strand of NC_060186.1, from coordinate 84,453,154 downwards.
CAAATGACTGCCTTGCCTGGTTCACCAACTACTGATCAGATAGAGTTCAGTGTGACAAATCGGAGGGCCTGTTGTCCTGACCTCTGGCAGTCTCTATGGGGGTGCCACAGGGTTCTATTCTCGGGCCGACTCTTTTCTCTGTATACATCAATGATGTCGCACTTTGTCACGCCTTGGTCATTGTATTTTGTGTTTTTGTTATATGTTTGGGTAGGCCAGGGTGTGACATGGGTTTATATGTTGTTTTTCGTATTGGGGTTTGTAGTATTTGGGATCGCAGCTGATTAGGGGTGTTGTATAGGCTTAGCTGCCTGAGGCGATTCTCAATCAGTCAGGTGATTCTCGTTGTCTCTGATTGGGAAACGTATTTAGGGAGCCATAGTTTCGCTTTGTATTTCGTGGGTGATTGTTCCTGTCTCTGTGTTGTAGTCACCAGATAGGCTGTAATTAGATTCACGTTCCGTTCTGTTGTTTTTGTATTTAGTATCAGTTATTTCATGTACCGCGTTTTCTTTCATAAAAGTCATGAGTAACCAACACGCTGCATTTCGGTCCGACTCTCTTTCTTCAACAGACGAACGCCGTTACACACTTGCTGCTGGTGATTCTCTGATCCACCTCTACGCAGACGACACCATTCTGTATACTTCTGGCCCTACTTTGGACACTGTTAGAAAACCTCCAGACGAGCTTCAATGCCATACAACTCTCCTCCAACTGCTCTTAAATGCAAGTAAAACTAAATGCCCGCACCTGCCCGCCTTTCCAGCATCACTACTCTCGACGGTTCTGACTTAGAATATATGGAAAACTACAAATGCCTAGGTCTGGTTAGACTGTAAACTCTCCTTCCAGACTTACATTAATCATCTCCAATCCAAAATTAAACCTAGAATCGGCTTCCTATTTCGCATCAAAGAATCCTTCACTCGCGCTACCCAACATACCCTCGTAAAACTAACTATACTACCGATCCTTGGCTTCGCCGATGTCATTTACAAAACAGCCTCCAACACTCAACTCAGCAAATTGGATGTAGTCTGTCACAAAGCCTTCTGTTTGGTCACCAAAGCCCCATATACTACCCACCACTGCAACCTGTATGCTCTCGTTGGCTGGCCCTTGCTACATATTCGTCGCCAAACCCACTGGCTCCAGGTCATCTATAAGTCTTTGCTAGGTAAAACCCAGCTCACTGGTCTCCATAGCAACACCCACCCGTAGCACATGTTCCAGCAGGTATATCTCACTGGTCATCCCCAAAGCCAACACATCCTTTGGCCACCTTTGCTTCCAGTTCTCTGCTGCCAATGATTGGAATGAATTGCAAAAATCACTGAAGTTGGAGACTCATCTCTCCCTCACTAACTTTAAGCATCAGCTGTCAGAGCAGTTTACCAGTCACTGTACCTGTACATAACCCATCTGTAAATAGCACACCCAACTACCTCATCCCCATATTGTTATGTATTTATTCATGCTCATTTGCACCCCAGTATATCCACTTGCACATCATCATCTGCAGATCCATCACTCCAGTGTTAATGCTAAATTGTAATTATTTCACCACTATGACCTATTTATTGCCTTAGCTCACTAACCTTACTACATTTACACACACTGTACATATATTTTTACATTTTTCTACTTTTCTATTGTGTTTTTGAATGTACGTTTGTTTATCCCCAATGTAACTCAGTGTTGTTACTTTTGTCGCACTGCTTTGCTTCATCTTGGCCAGGTTGCAGTTGTGAATGCGACCTGGCTGGTTAAATGTTTAAAGCTGGTTAAATAAAGGTGAAATATATATATTTTTAAATAATGCTTTTATTATTAGTCTTTTACTTTTCAATTAAATCTCTAATGTCTTTCTCTGTGCACTGTTGGGAAGGGCCCGTAAGTAAGCATTTCAACACTTTAAGATGCATGTGACAATTACAATTTTATTTTAAGCAAGGCAACAGATCGAATAGCTAGCCTAATTGTTGTGGTAATGAATGACGATACTCAGCGTCCTGGCTTGAATTTAAATGAAAATTGAAACAAGGTTTCACAGGATTTCACAGGACCAGTTAAACCCAGCTCTTTCACCTCCACCAGAACCCTGCTCTTTTAATAATAATAATAATAATAATATATGCCATTTAGCAGACGCTTTTATCCAAAGCGACTTACAGTCATATGTGCATACATTCTACGTATGGGTGGTCCCGGGGATCGAACCCACTACCCTGGCGTTACAAGCGCCATGCTCTACCAACTGAGCCACCAGAACCCTGCTCTTTCACCTCCACCAGAACCCTGCTCTTTCACCTCCACCAGAACCCTGCTTCTCCAACTCCACCGAAACCCTGCTCCTCCACCTCCACCAGAACCCTGCTCTTTCACCTCCACCAGAACCCTGCTTCTCCAACTCCACCGAAACCCTGCTCCTCCACCTCCACCAGAACCCTGCTCTTTCACCTCCACCAGAACCCTGCTCTTTCACCTCCACCAGAACCCTGCTTCTCCAACTCCACCAGAACCCTGCTCCTCCACCTCCACCAGAACTCTGCTTCTACATCTGCACCAGAACCCTGCTCTTTCACCTCCACCGAAACCCTGCTCCTCCGCTAGAACCCTGCTCCATCTCCACCAGAACCCTGCTCCTCCACCTCCACCAGAACTCTGCTCCTCCACCAGAACCCTGCTCGTTCACCTCCACCAGAACTCTGCTCCTCCACCAGAACCCTGCTCTTTCACCTCCACCAGAACCCTGCTTCTCCAACTCCACCAGAACCCTGCTCTTTCACCTCCACCAGAACCCTGCTCTTTCACCACCAGAACCCTGCTTCTCCAACTCCACCAGAACCCTGCTCCTCCACCTCCACAAGAACCCTGCTTCTCCATCTCCACCAGAACCCTGCTCCTCCACCTCCACCAGAACTCTGCTCCTCCACCAGAACCCTGCTCGTTCACCTCCACCAGAACTCTGCTCCTCCACCAGAACCCTGCTCCTCCACCAGAACTCTGCTCCTCCACCAGAACCCTGCTCTTTCACCTCCACCAGAACCCTGCTTCTCCAACTCCACCGAAACCCTGCTCCTCCACCTCCACCACAACCCTGCTCTTTCACCTCCACCAGAACCCTGCTCTTTCACCTCCACCAGAACCCTAAATCTCCAACTCCACCGAAACCCTGCTCCTCCGCTAGAACCCTGCTCCATCTCCACCAGAACCCTGCTCCTCCACCTCCACCAGAACTCTGCTCCTCCACCAGAACCCTGCTCGTTCACCTCCACCAGAACTCTGCTCCTCCACCAGAACCCTGCTCCTCCACCACAACTCTGCTCCTCCACCAGAACCCTGCTCTTTCACCTCCACCAGAACCCTGCTTCTCCAACTCCACCGAAACCCTGCTCCTCCATCTCCACCAGAACCCTGCTCTTTCACCTCCACCAGAACCCTGCTCTTTCACCTCCACCAGAACCCTGCTTCTCCAACTCCACCAGAACCCTGCTCCTCCACCTCCACCAGAACCCTGCTTCTCCAACTCCACCAGAACCCTGCTCTTTCACCTCCACCAGAACCCTGCTCTTTCACCTCCACCAGAACCCTAAATCTCCAACTCCACAGAAACCCTGCTCCTCCGCTAGAACCCTGCTTCTCCAACTCCACCAGAACCCTGCTCCTCCACCTCCACCAGAACTCTGCTCCTCCACCAGAACCCTGCTCGTTCACCTCCACCAAAACTCTGCTCCTCCACCAGAACCCTGCTCCTCCACCTCCACCAGAACCCTGCTCCTCCACCTCCACCAGAACTCTGCTCCTCCACCAGAACGCTGCTCCTTCACCTCCACCAGAACCCTGCTCCACCTCCACCAGAACCCTGCTCCTCTATCAGAACCCTGCTCCTCCACCTCCACCAGAACCCTGCTCCTCCACCTCCACAAGAACTCTGCTCCTCCACCAGGACGCTGCTCCTTCACCTCCACCAGAACCCTGCTCCTCTATCAGAACCCTGCTCCTCCACCAGAACCCTGCTCCTCCACCAGAACCCTACTCTTCTATCAGAACCCTGCTCCTACACCAGAACCCTGCACCTCAACCAGAACCCTGCTCCTCCACCTCCACCAGAACCCTGCTCCTCCACCTCCACCAGAACTCTGCTCCTCCACCTGAACCCTGCTCCTCCACCAGAACCCTGCTCCTCCACCAGAACCCTGCTCCTCCACCAGAACTCTGCTCCTCCACCAAAAACCTGCTCCTCCACCAGAACCCTGCTCCTCCACCAGAACCCTGCTCCTCCACCTCCACCAAAACTCTGCTCCTCCACCTCCACCAGAACCCTGCTCCTTCACCTCCACCAGAACCCTGCTCCTCCACCAGAACCCTGCTCCTCCACCAGAACCCTGCTCCTCTATCAGAACTCTGCTCCTCCACCAGAACCCTGCTCGTTCACCTCCACCAGAACTCTGCTCCTCCACCAGAACCCTGCTCCTCCACCACAACTCTGCTCCTCCACCAGAACCCTGCTCTTTCACCTCCACCAGAACCCTGCTTCTCCAACTCCACCGAAACCCTGCTCCTCCACCTCCACCACAACCCTGCTCTTTCACCTCCACCAGAACCCTGCTCTTTCACCTCCACCAGAACCCTAAATCTCCAACTCCACCGAAACCCTGCTCCTCCGCTAGAACCCTGCTCCATCTCCACCAGAACCCTGCTCCTCCACCTCCACCAGAACTCTGCTCCTCCACCAGAACCCTGCTCGTTCACCTCCACCAGAACTCTGCTCCTCCACCAGAACCCTGCTCCTCCACCACAACTCTGCTCCTCCACCAGAACCCTGCTCTTTCACCTCCACCAGAACCCTGCTTCTCCAACTCCACCGAAACCCTGCTCCTCCATCTCCACCAGAACCCTGCTCTTTCACCTCCACCAGAACCCTGCTCTTTCACCTCCACCAGAACCCTGCTTCTCCAACTCCACCAGAACCCTGCTCCTCCACCTCCACCAGAACCCTGCTTCTCCAACTCCACCAGAACCCTGCTCTTTCACCTCCACCAGAACCCTGCTCTTTCACCTCCACCAGAACCCTGCTTCTCCAACTCCACCAGAACCCTGCTCCTCCACCTCCACCAGAACCCTGCTTCTCCAACTCCACCAGAACCCTGCTCTTTCACCTCCACCAGAACCCTGCTCTTTCACCTCCACCAGAACCCTAAATCTCCAACTCCACCGAAACCCTGCTCCTCCGCTAGAACCCTGCTTCTCCAACTCCACCAGAACCCTGCTCCTCCACCTCCACCAGAACTCTGCTCCTCCACCAGAACCCTGCTCGTTCACCTCCACCAAAACTCTGCTCCTCCACCAGAACCCTGCTCCTCCACCTCCACCAGAACCCTGCTCCTCCACCTCCACCAGAACTCTGCTCCTCCACCAGAACGCTGCTCCTTCACCTCCACCAGAACCCTGCTCCACCTCCACCAGAACCCTGCTCCTCTATCAGAACCCTGCTCCTCCACCTCCACCAGAACCCTGCTCCTCCACCTCCACAAGAACTCTGCTCCTCCACCAGGACGCTGCTCCTTCACCTCCACCAGAACCCTGCTCCTCTATCAGAACCCTGCTCCTCCACCAGAACCCTGCTCCTCCACCAGAACCCTACTCTTCTATCAGAACCCTGCTCCTCCACCAGAACCCTGCTCCTCCACCTCCACCAGAACCCTGCTCCTCCACCTCCACCAGAACTCTGCTCCTCCACCTGAACCCTGCTCCTCCACCAGAACCCTGCTCCTCCACCAGAACCCTGCTCCTCCACCAGAACTCTGCTCCTCCACCAAAAACCTGCTCCTCCACCAGAACCCTGCTCCTCCACCAGAACCCTGCTCCTCCACCTCCACCAAAACTCTGCTCCTCCACCTCCACCAGAACCCTGCTCCTTCACCTCCACCAGAACCCTGCTCCTCCACCAGAACCCTGCTCCTCCACCAGAACCCTGCTCCTCTATCAGAACCCTGCTCCTCCACCAGAACCCTGTTCCTCCACCAGAGCCCTGCTCCTCTATCTCTATCAGAAGAATTAGTGACACTGATATTCAAGCTGCTGTATACATTAACATCTCGATCTACCACCAGAGATTAGGCGAGAAGCATATCATCTTACTTTATATAGTGTGTGTGTGTCTGTGTTGAGGTCACCTTCTGTCCCACCTGGGAGATGAGATGGTGCAGGGAGCAGCATGGGATCCTGGGTGAATACAGAGTGACGGCACAGAGGGAATAACTGTCAGATGAAACAGCAGGAACTACTGAGCGTGTGTTTGTGTGTCTGTAGGTCCTGCTGGTTTTGTGGAGAGGGCAAGGAGTCCTAGTTGAAAGAGAAACTCTCAGATTCACCAGACTGAGTTAGGATTCCCTCCACCTACGAAGAGTACACACACACACACACACACACACACACACACACACACACACACACACACACACACACACACACACACACACACACACACACACACACACACACACACACACACACACACACACACACACACACACACACACACACACACACACACACACACACACACACACACACACACACACACGGTTGTAGTGTATTAGTACTACTCTGAATTCAGTAGGTAACTCCAAACACTAGGGCTGACACAATGCTGATGATGAAAAAGCAGTCGACTACATGTGTGTGTCTGTGTGTCATTGCGGGGTGTGTCATTGCGGGGTGTGTCATTGCGGGGTGTGTCATTGCGGGGTGTGTCATTGCGGGGTGTGTCATTGCGGGGTGTGTCATTGCGGGGTGTGTCATTGCGGGGTGTGTCATTGCGGGGTGTGTCATTGTAGTGCTTGCTTCTGTGTGCATGTGTGCAGATGCCAGATTGACAAGATTGAGCACTGGTACATGACAACGACAGAGATAATAAGACTGGGTGCATGTGTGTGTCTCTCAGGTGAAACAGAAGAACATGTTAATGCATTGTAACACCCTGAGATGCTTCCTTCCAGTTGATAAACTGATGTCATTAAATAGAAAACAGTCCCATCGCTGCAAGCCCCAACAGCCAATAGGAACACTTTGAATCCTATCAAGGAAATTCTCCCAAATCAGCAAATATGACAACAGAGAGCAGAAATAGGTTGCTTTAATGAGTTACACACACACACACACACACGCACGCACGCACGCACGCACACACACACACACACACACACACACACAGTCGCTAAACAGCCATCTAAACCTAATCTGTCTTCTCTTCAGCTCCAACACACACACACACACACACACGCACACACACACACACACACACACACACACACACACACACACACACACACACACACACACACACACACACACACACACACACACACACACACACACACACACACACACACACACACACACACACACACACACACACACACACACACACACACACACACACACACCCACACCACTTCAAACAGTGGCTGATTTAAATATGTATATGAGGTAGTTGGTCTCTTCCCTGTCCCCTGTTCCTTCTCTTTCTCGCTCCCTCTCTCTCTCTTCTCTCTCTCTTCGTGCTCCCTCCCTCTCTCTCCCTCCCTCTCTCTTCATGCTCCCTCCCTCTCTCTCCCTCCCTCTTCTCTCTCTCTTCGTGCTCCCTCCCTCTCTCTCCCTCCCTCTCTCTTCGTCCTCTCTCTCTCTTCGTACTCCCCTCCCTTCCTCGCTCTCTCGCTCCCTCTCCCTGCTCCCTCCCTCTCTCCCTCTCCCTGCTCCATCCCTCTCTCTTTGTCCCTGCTCGCTCCCTCTCCCTGCTGCCTCTCTCCCTGCTCCCTCCCTCTCTCCCTCTCCCTCTCTCTTCATGCTCCGTCCCTCTCTACCTCCCTCTCTCCCTGCCTCTCTCTCCATGCTCCCTCCCTCTCTCCCTGCTCCCTCTCCCTCCCTCTCTCCCTGCTCCCTCTCCCTCCCTCTCTCCCTGCGTCTCTCTGTCTCCCTCTCTTCCTGCTCCCTCCCTCTGTCTCCCTCTCTTCCTGCTCCCTCCCTCTCTCCCTGCTCCCTCTCCCTCCCTCTCTCTCTCCCTCCCTCTGTCTCCATCTCTTCCTGCTCCCTCCCTCTCTCCCTGCTCTCTCTCTCTCTGGTCCCTCCCTGCTCCCTCTCCCTCCCTCTCTCCCTGCTCTCTCTCTCTGCTCCCTCCCTGCTCCCTCTCTCTCTATCCCTTTTGCTCTCTTTCCCTTCCTCACTCTCTCTCTAGGTGTTTTATGAATAATTCTCTCTCTCCAATACAGTTGGAGGTTTTTCCCTTCATACAAGAACTTTCTAGAAGTTTCTATAAATTAATAAGAGTGTGTTTTTCTTTGAAGCTGGCGTATTGATCTAGCAGGTGAGTCGGCCGGCCGGATCACGACTTCAAACAGAATCCAATGTTCCTATGGACAGAACTAAACAATACCTACATTATATTTCCATACCACTCACTGAAACTGTGTGTGTGTGTATGTGTGCAGGTGTTAAAGTTCGCCTGGAGGGGGCTAGTTTGGAGAGTACAGAAATACAGAAGCATGTCTGTTCTACCAAATATTTTCCCAAATAAATATATTCCCAAATGAATACGTCCCCAAATAAATATGTTCTCACATAAATATATTCCCAAATAGATGTATTCCCAAATATTTTCCCCCCAAAATATATTCCCAAATAAATGTATTCCCAGATAAATATATTCCCAAATAATATATTCCCAAATAAATGTATTCAAACATATATTTTTCTCTGTTATGCTGTGTTGTTATGATGTGATATGATGTGTTGTTATGATGTGTTGTTATGATGTGTTGTTATGATCTGTTGTTATGATGTGTTGTTATGATCTGTTGTTATGATGTGTTTTAATGTGTTGTTATGATCTGTTGTTATGATGTGTTGTTATGATCTGTTTTTATGATGTGTTATCAAATCAAATCAAATTTATTTATATAGCCCTTCGTACATCAGCTGATATCTCAAAGTGCTGTACAGAAACCCAGCCTAAAACCCCAATTATGATGTGTTATGATGTGTTGTTATAATGTGTTGTGATGATGTGTTGTTATGATGTGTTGTTATGATCTGTTGTTATGATGTGTTATGATGTGTTATGATGTGTTGTTATGATGTGTTGTTATGATGTGTTGTTATGTGTTGTTATGATGTGTTGTTATGATGTGTTGTTATGTGTTGTTATGATGTGTTATGATGTGTTATAATGTGTTGTTATGATGTGTTGTTATGATGTGTTGTTATGATGTGTTGTTATGATGTGTTGTTATGATCTGTTGTTATGATCTGTTGTTATGTGTTGTTATGATGTGTGGTTATGATGTGTGGTTATGATCTGTTGTTATGATGTGTTGTTATGATGTGTTGTTATGATGTGTTCTTATGATCTGTTGTTATGATGTGTTGTTATGATGTGTTGTTATGATCTGTTGTTATGATGTGTTGTTATGATCTGTTGTTATGATCTGTTGTTATGTGTTGTTATGATGTGTTGTTATGATGTGTGGTTATGATGTGTGGTTATGATCTGTTGTTATGATGTGTTGTTATGATGTGTTGTTATAATCTGTTGTTATGATGTGTTGTTATGATGTGTTGTTATGATGTGTTGCTATGATCTGTTGTTATGTGTTGTTATGATGTGTTGTTATGATGTGTTGTTATGATGTGTTGTTATGATGTGTTGTGATGATGTGTTGTTATGATGTGTTGTTATGATGTGTTGTTATGATGTGTTGTTATGATGTGTTATGATGTGTTATGATGTGTTGTTATAATGTGTTGTGATGATGTGTTGTTATGATGTGTTGTTATGATCTGTTGTTATGATGTGTTATGATGTGTTATGATGTGTTGTTATGATGTGTTGTTATGATCTGTTGTTATGATGTGTTATGATGTGTTATGATGTGTTGTTATGATGTGTTGTTATAATGTGTTGTTATAATGTGTTGTTATGATGTGTTATGATGTGTTATGATGTGTTGTTATGATGTGTTGTTATAATGTGTTGTTATAATGTGTTGTTATAATGTGTTGTGAGTATGTGTTGTTATGTGTTGTTATGATGTGTTGTTATGATGTGTTGTTATGATGTGTTGTTATGATGTGTTTTTTATGATGTGTTGTTATGATGTGTTGTTATGATGTGTTGTTATCATGTGTTGTTATGATGTGTTGTTATGATCTGTTGTTATGATGTGTTGTTATGATCTGTTGTTATGATGTGTTGTTATGATCTGTTGTTATGATGTGTTGTTATGATCTGTTGTTATGATGTGTTGTTATAATGTGTTGTTATGATGTGTTATGATGTGTTGTTATAATGTGTTATGATGTGTTCTTATGATCTGTTGTTATGATGTGTTGTTATGATGTGTTGTTATGATGTGTTGTTATGATGTGTTATGATGTATTGTTATGATGTGTTATGATGTGTTGGTATGATGTGTTGTTATGATGTGTTGTTATGATGTGTTGTTATGTGTTGTTATGATGTGTGGTTATGATGTGTTGTTATGATGTGTTGTTATGATGTGTTGTTATGATCTGTTGTTATGATGTGTTGTTATGATGTGTTTTAATGTGTTGTTATGATCTGTTGTTATGATGTGTTGTTATGATCTGTTTTTATGATGTGTTATGATCTGTTGTTATGATGTGTTGTTATAATGTTTTGTTATGATGTGTTATGATGTGTTGTTATAATGTGTTGTTATAATGTGTTATGATGTGTTGTTATGATGTGTTGTTATGATGTGTTGTTATGATGTGTTGTTATGATCTGTTGTTATGATGTGTTGTTATGATCTGTTGTTATGATGTGTTTTAATGTGTTGTTATGATCTGTTGTTATGATGTGTTGTTATGATCTGTTTTTATGATGTGTTATGATGTGTTGTTATGATGTGTTGTTATGCTGTGTTGTTATGATGTGTTGTTATGATGTGTTGTTATGTGTTGTTATGATGTGTTATGATGTGTTATAATGTGTTGTTATGATGTGTTGTTATGATGTGTTGTTATGATGTGTTATGATGTGTTGTTATGATGTGTTGTTATGATGTGTTATGATGTGTTGTTATGATGTGTTGTTATGATGTGTTGTTATGATGTGTTGTTATGATGTGTTGTTATGATGTGTTGTTATGATCTGTTGTTATGTGTTGTTATGATGTGTGGTTATGATGTGTGGTTATGATCTGTTGTTATGATGTGTTGTTATGATGTGTTCTTATGATGTGTTCTTATGATCTGTTGTTATGATGTGTTGTTATGATGTGTTGTTATGATGTGTTGTTATGATGTGTTGATATGATCTGTTGTTATGATGTGTTGTTATGATCTGTTGTTATGATCTGTTGTTATGTGTTGTTATGATGTGTGGTTATGATGTGTGGTTATGATCTGTTGTTATGATGTGTTGTTATGATGTGTTGTTATAATCTGTTGTTATGATGTGTTGCTATGATCTGTTGTTATGTGTTGTTATGATCTGTTGTTATGATGTGTTTTAATGTGTTGTTATGATCTGTTGTTATGATGTGTTGTTATGATCTGTTTTTATGATGTGTTATGATGTGTTGTTATGCTGTGTTGTTATGATGTGTTGTTATGATGTGTTGTTATGATGTGTTATGATGTGTTGTTATAATGTGTTGTGATGATGTGTTGTTATGATGTGTTGTTATGATCTGTTGTTATGATGTGTTATGATGTGTTATGATGTGTTGTTATGATGTGTTGTTATAATGTGTTGTTATAATGTGTTGTTATAATGTGTTGTGAGTATGTGTTGTTATGTGTTGTTATGATGTGTTGTTATGATGTGTTGTTATGATCTGTTGTTATGATGTTTTTTATGATGTGTTGTTATGATGTGTTGTTATGATGTGTTGTTATGATGTGTTGTTATGATCTGTTGTTATGATCTGTTGTTATAATGTGTTATGATGTGTTGTTATAATGTTTGTTATAATGTGTTATGATGTGTTGTTATGATGTGTTATGATGTGTTGTTATAATGTGTTGTTATGATGTGTTATGATGTGTTGTTATGATGTGTTATGATGTATTGTTATGATGTGTTATGATGTGTTATGATGTGTTGGTATGATGTGTTGTTATGATGTGTTGTTATGATCTGTTGTTATGATCTGTTGTTATGATGTGTTATGATGTGTTGTTATGATGTGTTGTTATGATGTGTTGTTATGATGTGTTATGATGTGTTGTTATGATGTGTTGTTATAATGTGTTGTTATGATGTGTTGTTATGATGTGTTGTTATGATGTGTTGTTATGTGTTGTTATGATCTGTTGTTATGTGTTGTTATGATGTGGTGTGATGATGTGTTATTATGATCTGTTGTTATGATGTGTTGTTATGATGTGTTGTTATGATGTGTTGTTATGATGTGTTGTTATGATGTGTTATGATGTGTTGTTATGATATGTTGTTATGATGTGTTGTTATGTGTTGTTATGATGTGTTGTTATAATGTGTTGTTATAATGTGTTGTGATGATGTGTTGTTATGATCTGTTGTTATGATCTGTTGTTATGATGTGTTATGATGTGTTGTTATGATATGTTGTTATGATCTGTTGTTATGATGTGTTATGATGTGTTATGATGTGTTGTTATGGTGTGTTGTTATGATCTGTTGTTATGATGTGTTGTTATAATGTGTTGTTATAATGTGTTGTTATAATGTGTTGTGATGATGTGTTGTTATGTGTTGTTATGATGTGTTGTTATGATGTGTTGTTATGATGTGTTGTTATGATGTGTTTTTTATGATGTGTTGTTATGATGTGTTGTTATGATGTGTTGTTATGATGTGTTGTTATGATCTGTTGTTATGATCTGTTGTTATGATGTGTTGTTATGATCTGTTGTTATGATGTGTTATGATCTGTTGTTATGATGTGTTGTTATAATGTTTTGTTATGATGTGTTATGATGTGTTGTTATGATGTGTTGTTATGATCTGTTGTTATGATGTGTTATGATGTGTTATGATGTGTTGTTATGATGTGTTGTTATAATGTGTTGTTATAATGTGTTGTTATAATGTGTTGTGAGTATGTGTTGTTATGTGTTGTTATGATCTGCTGTTATGATGTGTTGTTATGATCTGTTGTTATGATGTGTTGTTATAATGTGTTGTTATAATGTGTTGTTATGATGTGTTGTTATGTGTTGTTATGATCTGTTGTTATGTGTTGTTATGATGTGTTGTGATGATGTGTTGTTATGATCTGTTGTTATGATGTGTTGTTATGATGTGTTGTTATGATCTGTTGTTATGATCTGTTGTTATGTGTTGTTAGTTGTAGTCTATTCAACAGATCATTAGTATAAATTGTAGTTGTAGTCTATTCAACAGACCATTAGTATAAACTGTAGTTCTATTCAACAGACCATTAGTATAATCTGTAGTCTATTCAACAGACCATTAGTTTAAACTGTAGTCTATTCAACAGACCATTAGTTTAAACTGTAGTCTATTCAACAGCCCATTAGTATAATCTGTAGTCTATTCATCAGACCATTAGTTTAAACTGTAGTCTATTCAAGTTTAAACTGTAGTCTATTCAACAGACCATTAGTATAAACTGTAGTCTATTCAACAGACCATTAGTATAATCTGTAGTTGTAGTCTATTTAACAGACCATTAGTATAAACTGTAGTTGTATTCTATTCAACAGACCATTAGTATAAGCTGTAGTCTATTCAACAGGCCATTAGTATAAGTTGTAGTTCTATTCAACAGACCATTAGTATAAGATGTAGTCTATTCAACAGACCATTAGTATAAACTGTAGTCTATTCAACAGACCATTAGTATAAGATGTAGTCTATTCAACAGACCATTAGTATAAACTGTAATTCTATTCAACAGACCATTAGTATAAACTGTAGCTGTAGTCTATTCAACAGACCATTAGTATAAACTGTAGTTCTATTCAACAGACCATTAGTATAAATTGTAGTTGTAGTCTATTCAACAGACCATTAGTAAAATCTGTAGTTGTATTCTATTCAACAGACCATTAGTATAAGCTGTAGTTCTATTCAACAGACCATTAGTATAAACTGTAGTTCTATTCAACAGACCATTAGTATAATCTGTAGTTGTATTCTATTCAACAGACCATTAGTATAAGATGTAGTCTATTCAACAGACCATTAGTATAAATTGTAGTTGTAGTCTATTCAACAGACCATTAGTATAAGTTGTAGTTGTAGTCGATTCAACAGATCATTAGTATAAATTGTAGTTGTAGTCTATTCAACAGACCATTAGTATAATCTGTAGTCTATTCAACAGACCATTAGTTTAAACTGTAGTCTATTCAACAGCCCATTAGTATAATCTGTAGTCTATTCAACAGACCATTAGTTTAAACTGTAGTCTATTCAACAGACCAATAGTATAAACTGTAGTCTATTCAACAGACCATTAGTATAATCTGTAGTTGTAGTCTATTTAACAGACCATTAGTATAAACTGTAGTTGTATTCTATTCAACAGACCATTAGTATAAACTGTAGTCTATTCAACAGACCATTAGTATAATCTGTAGTCTATTCAACAGACCAATAGTTTAAACTGTAGTCTATTCAACAGACCATTTGTATAAACTGTAGCTGTAGTCTATTCAACAGACCATTAGTATAAACTGTAGCTGTAGTCTATTCAACAGACCATTAGTATAAATTGTAGTTGTAGTCTATTCAACAGACCATTTGTATAAATTGTAGTTGTAGTCTATTCAACAGACCATTAGCATAATCTGTAGTTGTAGTCTATTCAACAGACCATTTGTATAAAATGTAGTTGTAGTCTATTCAACAGACCATTAATATAAGCTGTAGTTCTATTCAACAGACCATTAGTATTAACTGTAGTTGTATTCTATTCAACAGACCATTTGTATAAAATGTAGTTGTAGTCTATTCAACAGACCATTAGTATTAACTGTAGTTCTATTCAACAGACCATTAGTATAATCTGTAGTTGTATTCTATTCAACAGACCATTTGTATAAAATGTAGTTGTAGTCTATTCAACAGACCATTAGTATAATCTGTAGTTGTAGTCTATTCAACAGACCATTAGTATAATCTGTAGTCTATTCAACAGACCATTAGTATAAACTGTAGTCTATTCAACAGACCATTAGTATAATCTGTAGTCTATTCAACAGACCATTAGTATAAATTGTAGTTGTAGTCTATTCAACAGACCATTAGTATAAGTTGTAGTTGTAGTCTATTCAACAGACCATTAGTATAATCTGTAGTCAATTCAACAGACCATTAGTATAAACTGTAGTCTATTCAACAGACCATTAGTATAATCTGTAGTCTATTCAACAGATCATTAGTATAAATTGTAGTTGTAGTCTATTCAACAGACCATTAGTATCAGTTTATACTAATGGTCTGTTGAATAGACTACAGCTACAGATTATACTAATGGTCTGTTGAATAGACTACAACTACATCTTACACTAATGGTCTGTTGAATAGACTACAACTACAGTTTATACTAATGGTCTGTTGAATAGACTACAACTACAGTTTATACTAATGGTCTGTTGAATAGACTACAACTACATCTTACACTAATGGTCTGTTGAATAGACTACAACTACAGTTTATACTAATGGTCTGTTGAATAGACTACAACTACAATTTATACTAATGGTCTGTTGAATAATATAATGAATAATAATAATAATATATGCCATTTAGCAGACGCTTTTATCCAAAGCGACTTACAGTCATGTGTGCATACATTCTACCTATGAGTAAAATATACTTCAATAGAAAATGACTTAAGTAAAAGTGAAAGTCATCCAGTAAAATATTTGGTTTTAAATAAGTATTTCAAGTAAATGTATAAATAATTTCAAATTCCTTATATTAAGCAAACCAGACGGCACCATTTTAATGAACTTGGAGGCTATATAACAGACAAGTATTTTAACTTGTAGGCTATTTAACAGACAATGAGTTTGTTTATATGGACATTTTGTTCAATCCTTATACAATATTCTTTATGAATATTGGTTTAATATCTAAATGTTTATTGATTGAATATTTTTCATTGATTGGGTTAAATTATTGTACATTTCTTTGAAATGTTGTTGATAAAAAAATATTTACTGCCCCTTTTCCTCCCTTTTATAGGGTCCCTGGCTGAAAACTACCTTGAAAATGGTTCCTCTAAACCTTCTGACTCCTGTGTGTGTAATTGTGTAGATCTATTTGAACTGCAAATCTACTTGAGGGACATTCATGCTGTGACTCAGAGTTGCCTCCGCTGTGGGTACACTAGGACTAGGAGAAGCCAATTTATAGGCAGCACACCTGCATGGAATTTGCACCTCTGAGCAGCCATGGTAGTCACATTTGCATTTAAAATGTTTAACCACAGGTTTGAATTTTGCATCTTGTCGCATGAGAAAATAAACTGTTGACCAATCTGAGACACTACCACCGACAGGTCTGTGGGTGAATCAAACTTCCCACCAGTACGATTCCATTGCTGTAGCCTATATTATAGCCATTCAAATCAAATCAAATCAAATGTATTTGTCACATACACATGGTTAGCAGATGTTAATGCGAGTGTAGCGAAATGCTTGTGCTTCTAGTTCCGACAATGCAGTAATAACCAACGAGTAATCTAATTTAACAATTCCAAAACTACTACCTTATAGACACAGGTGTAAAGGAATGAAGAATATGTACATAAAGATATAGGAATGAGTGATGGTACAGAGCAGCATAGGCAAGATGCAGTAGATGATATAGAGTACAGTATATACATATGAGATGAGTAATGCAGGGTATGTAAACAAAGTGGCCTCGTTTAAAGTTGCTAGTGATACATGTATTACATAAAGATGCAGTAGATGATATAGAGTACAGTATATATATTTTTTTTCACCTTTATTTAACCAGGTAGGCTAGTTGAGAACAGGTTCTCATTTGCAACTGCGACCTGGCCAAGATAAAGCATAGCAGTGTGAACAGACAACACAGAGTTACACATGGAGTAAACAATTAACAAGTCAATAACACAGAGAAAAAAAGGGGAGTCTATATACAATGTGTGCAAAAGGCATGAGGAGGTAGGCGAATAATTACAATATTGCAGATTAACACTGGAGTGATAAATGATCAGATGATCATGAACAGGTAGAGATATTGGTGTGCAAAAGAGCAGAAAAGTAAATAAATAAAAACTGTGGGGATGAGGTAGGTGAAAATGGGTGTGCTATTTACCAATAGATTATGTACAGCTGCAGCGATCGGTTAGCTGCTCAGCTAGCTGATGTTTGAAGTTGGTGAGGGAGATAAAAGTCTCCAACTTCAGCGATTTTTGCAATTCGTTCCAGTCACAGGCAGCAGAGTACAGCAGAGTCAGTTTTACATTTACATTTAAGTCATTTAGCAGACGCTCTTATCCAGAGCGACTTACAAATTGGTGCATTCACCTTATGACATCCAGTGGGACAGTCACTTAACAATAGTGCATCTAAAACTAAAGGGGGGGGGTGAGAGGGATTACTAGGGTAAGCTTGGCAGCGTGAGTGAAGGAGGCTTTGTTGCGGAATAGAAAGCCGATTCTTGATTTGATTTTAGATTGGAGATGTTTGATATGGGTCTGGAAGGAGAGTTTGCAGTCTAGCCAGACACCTAGGTACTTATAGATGTCCACATATTCAAGGTCGGAACCATCCAGTGTGGTGATGCTAGTCGGGCATGCGGGTGCAGGCAGCGATCGGTTGAAAAGCATGCATTTGGTTTTACTAGCGTTTAAGAGCAGTTGGAGGCCACGGAAGGAGTGTTGTATGGCATTGAAGCTCGATTGGAGGTTAGATAGCACAGTGTCCAATACTATACATATACATATGAGATGGGTAATGTAGGGTATACCAAGTATATGCATATCCTAGCTTCCGGGCCTGAGTAACAGGCCGTTTACTTTGGGCAGGTCAGTCATCTGAAGTTCCAAACAAAAACCAGTCTCCAAAACAGGTTAAAGGTCTTACTAATATCGGCTACGGAGAGAGTGATCACACAGTCATCCAGAACAGCTGATGCTCTCATAAATGTTTCAGTGTTACTTGCCTCAAAGCAAATATAGAAGTAATTTAGCTCATCTGGTAGGCCTGTGTCACTGGGCAACTCGCGGCTCTGCTTCCTTTTGTAGTCTGTAATAGTTTGCAAGCCCTGCCACATCCGACGAGTGTCAGAGCCGGTGTAGTATCATTCAAACTTAGTCCTGTCTTGACGCTTTGCCTGTTTGATGGTTCGTCAGAGGGCATAGTGGGATTTCTTATAAGCTTCCGGGTTGGAGTTCTGCTTCTCGAAAGCGGCAGCTCTACCCTTTAGCTCATTGCGGATTTTGCCTGTAATCCATGGCTTCTGGTTGGAATATGCACGTTCAGTCACTGCGGGGACGACGTCATCGATGCACTTTTTGAGGAAGCCAGTAACTGATGTGGTGTACTCCTCAATGCCATTGGAAGAATCCCAGAACATATTCCAGTCTGTGCTAGCAAAACAGTCCTGACCTCGTCCTTATTGACCGAGTCATTGGTGCTTCCTGCTTTAGTGTTTGTTTGTATGCAGGAATCAGGATGATAGAATTATGGTCTACAGAACCAGGGTGTCTGTAGTGACGCCTTTAGTGCTGAGGTGCAATGCCTAAGACCGCTGCGCCACTCAGAAGACCCATTAAATTAATCAAAACAAGAGCATTTTACATTTGGCTAGAATTCTAAAGGAAATGATCTCAACAGAGAAACATTTCCTACTGTGTGTTGCCTATATCCCCCCAGTAGAATCCCCATAGTTGAATGAAGACAGCTTCTCCCTCCTGGAGGGAGATCTCAATCATTTCAAGGCCCAGGGACATGTACTAGTCTGTGGCGACCTAAATGCCAGAACTGGACAAGAACCTGACACCTTCAGCACACAGGGGGACAAACACCTTACTGGAGGAGACATAATTCCCTCCCCCATATCAAATAAAATCAAATCAAATAATATTGGTCAGATACACATGATTATCAGATGTTATTGCAAGTGTAGCGAAATGCTTGTGCTTCTAGTTCCAACATTGCAGCAATATCAAACATGTAATCTAACAATTCCACAACAACTACCTAATACACACAAAACAAAGTAAAGGAATGGAATAAGAATATATACACTACCTTTAAAAAGTTTGGGGTCACCTGAAATGTCCTTGTTTTTGAAAGAAGAGCTAATTCTTTGTCCATTAAAATAACATCAAAATGATCAGAAATACAGCGTAGACATTGTTAATGTTGTAAATGACTATTGTAGCTGGAAACCGATGATTTTTAATGGAATATCTAAATAGGCATAGAGGCCCATTATCAGCAACCATCTCTCCTGTGTTGCAATGGCATGTTGTGTTAGCTAATCCAAGTTTATCATTTCAAAAGGCTAATTGATCATTAGAAAACCTATTTGCAATTGTGTTAGCACAGCTGAAAACTGTTCTGATTAAAGTAGCAATACAACTGGCCTTCTTTAGACGAGTTGAGACTCTGAAGCATCAGCATTTGTGGGTTAGAATACAGGCTGAAAATGGCCAGAAACAAAGTACTTTCTTCTGAAACTCGTCAGTCTATTTTTGTTCTGACATGAAAGCTATTTCATGCGAGAAATTGCCAAGAAACTGACGATCTTGTAGAAGATCTCGCTGTGTACTACTCCCTTCACAGAACAGTGCAAACTGGCTCTAACCAGAATATAAAGAGGAGTGGGAGGCCCCGGTGCACAACTGAGCAATAGGACAAGTACATTAGAGTGTCTAGTTTGAGAAACAGAAGGAATCACAAATACTCAACTGGCAGCTTCAATAAATAGTACCTGCAAAACACCAGTCTCAACGTAAACAGCGAAGAGGCGGTTCCGGGAAGCTGGCCTTCTAGGCCTTGAGATAGAACAACAGATTTTTTAACCTTGTCAGCTCTGGGATTCGTTCTTGCAACCTTTCGATTACTAGCCCAACGCTCTGTATAGACATACTCTTTGTTTTTTTTGTTTTTTCACTTTTATTTAACCAGGTGACAAAACAGATGGCACTGTGATAGACTGCATCCAGTTTGCTGAGAGAGTATCGGAAAGTATTTTGTAAATGACATTGCCGAAGTCGAGGATCGGTGGGATAGACAGTTTTATGAGGGTATGTTTGGCGGCGTGAGTGAAGGAGGCTTTGTTGCAAAATAGGAAGCTGATTCTAGATTTAATTTTGGATTGGAGATGTTTAATATGAGTCTGGATGGAGAGTTTACTGACTAGCCAGACACCTAGGTATTTGTAGTTGTCCACATATTCTAAGTCAGAACCGTCCAGAGTAGTGATGCTAGTCGGGCAGGCATGTGCGGGCAGCGAATGGTTGATAAGCATGCATTTGGTTTTACTAGCGTTTAAGAGCAGTTGGAAGCCACGGAAAGAGTGTTGAATGACATTGAAGCTCTTTTGGAGGTTAGTTAATTAACACAGTATCCAGAGAAGGGCCACATATTCTAAGTCAGAAACGTCCAGAGTAGTGATGCTAGACGGGCAGGCGGGTGCGGACAGAGATCGGATGTAGAGCATGCATTTAGTTTTAAGTGTATTTAAGAGCAATTGGAGGCCACGGAAGGAGTGATGTATGGCATTGAAGCTTGTGTGGAGGTTTGTTAAACACAGTGTTCAAAGAAGGGTAAAAGTATACAGAATGGTGTCGTCTGTGTAGAGGTGGATCAGGGAATCACCCCGCAGCAAGAGCGACATCATTGCTATACAGTGGGGCAAAAAAGTATTTAGTCAATTTAATTTTCATCACAGGTACACTTCAACTATGACAGACAAAATGAGAAAATAAAATCCAGAAAATCACATTGTAGTTTTTTTTACTTTTTTGCCCCACTGTATACAGAGAAAAGAGTCGACACAACATTTACATTTACATTTAAGTAATTTAGCAGACGCTCTTATCCAGAGCGACTTACAAATTGGTGCATTCACCTTATGACATCCAGTGGAACAGTCACTTTACAATAGTGCATCTAAATACACAATGTACCCTGTGGTACCCCCTGTGTTTGACACACTGAGCTCCATCAGAGAAGTAGTTGGTAAACCAGACGAGGCAGTCATTTGAGAAACCAAGGCTGTTGAGTCTGCCGATAAGAATATGGTGACTGACAGAGTCGAAAGCCTTGGCCAGGTCGATGAAGATGGCTGCACAGTACTTTCCTTTTTCGATGGCGGTTATGATATTGTTTAGTACCTTGAGCGTTGCTGAGGTGCACCCGTGTCCAGCTCGGAAACAGGATTGCATAGCGGAGAAGGTACGGTGGGATTCAAAATGGTCGGTGATCTGTTTATTAACTTGGCTTTCGAAGACTTTAGAAAGGCAGGGCAGGATGGATATAGGTCTACAACAGTTTGGGTCTAGAGTGTCTTCCCCTTTGAAGAGGGGGATGACCACGGCAGCTTTCCAATCTTTCGGGATCTCGGACAATACAAAAGAGAGGTTGAACAGACTGGTAATAGGGTTTGCAACAATGGCAGCAGATATCTTTTAGAAAGAGAGGGTCCAGATTGTCTTGCCCAGCTGATTTGTACGTGTCCATGTTTTGCAGCACTATCATATCATCTGTTATATGGATTTAGGTGAAGGAGAAGCTGGGGAGTCTTGGGCAAGTAGCTGCGGGGGGTGTAGAGCTGTTGGCCAGGGTTGGGGTAACCAGGAGGAAAGCATGGCCAGCCGTAGAGAAATGCTTATTGAAATTCTCAATTATCATGTTACCTAGCATCAGTGCAGTAGGCAGCTGGGAGGAGGTGCTCTTATTCTCCATGGACTTTACAGTGTCCCAGAACTTTTTGGAGTTATATTGTATTACTTTTTCTGTTTGAAAAAGCTAGCCTTTGCTTTCCTGACTGACATATTATCTACGTACTTAATCTACGTACTTATTACTTCAATTGCCTCAACTAACCAGCACATTGACTGTTTTATATATTTTTTATTTATTTTATATATATATTGTCTGTTGTAAATAGTTTCGCTATTGTTATTTAACTGCTGATGTTTAATTTTTTCTGTTTTATTTTCTATTTGTTACTTTTGTTTTCTATTTGTTACTTTTGTTTTCTATTTTTTACCTAACACTTTTTTTTCTAAACATCTTAAAGCCGGTTTTTTATTTTTATTTTATTTCACCTTTATTTAACCAGGTAGGCTAGTTGAGAACAAGTTCTCATTTGCAACTGCGCCCTGGCCAAGATAAAAGCATAGCAGTGTGAACAGACAACACAGAGTTACACATGGAATAAACAATTAACAAGTCAATAACACAGTAGAAAAAAAATGGGCAGTCTATATACAATGTGTGCAAAAGGCATGAGGAGGTAGGCGAATAATACAGTTTTGCAGATTAACACTGGAGTGATAAATGATCAGGTCATGTACAGGTAGAGATATTGGTGTGCAAAAGAGCAGAAAAATAAATAAATAAAAACAGTATAAAACAGTATGGGAATGAGGTAGGTGAAAATGGGTGGGCTATTTTCCTATAGACTATGTACAGCTGCAGCGATCGGTTAGCTGCTCAGATAGCTGATGTTTGAAGTTGGTGAGGGAGATAAAAGTCTCCAACTTCAGCGATTTTTGCAATTCGTTCCAGTCACAGGCAGCAGAGTACTGGAACGAAAGGCGGCCAAATGATGTGTTGGCTTTAGGGATGATCAGTGAGATACACCTGCTGGAGCGCGTGCTATGGATGGGTGTTGCCATCGTGACCAGTGAACTGAGATAAGGCGGAGCTTTACCTAGCATGGACTTGTAGATGACCTGGAGCCAGTGGGTCTGGCGACGAATATGTAGTGAGGGCCAGCTGACTAGAGCATACAAGTCGCAGTGGTGGGTGGTATAAGGTGCTTTAGTGACAAAACGGATGGCACTGTGATAGACTGCATCCAGTTTGCTGAGTAGAGTGTTGGAAGCCATTTTGTAGATGACATCGCCGAAGTCGAGGATCGGTAGGATAGTCAGTTTAACTAGGGTAAGCTTGGCAGCGTGAGTGAAGGAGGCTTTGTTGCGGAATAGAAAGCCGACTATTGATTTGATTTTCGATTGGAGATGTTTGATGTGGGTCTGGAAGGAGAGTTTGCAGTCTAGCCAGACACCTAGGTACTTATAGATGTCCACATATTCAAGGTCGGAACCATCCAGGGTGGTGATGCTAGTCGGGCATGCGGGTGCAGGCAGCGATCGGTTGAAAAGCATGCATTTGGTTTTACTCGCATTTAAGAGCAGTTGGAGGCCACGGAAGGAGTGCTGTATGGCATTGAAGCTCGTTTGGAGGTTAGATAGCACAGTGTCCAATGACGGGCCGAAAGTATATAGAATGGTGTCGTCTGCGTAGAGGTGGATCAGGGAATCGCCCGCAGCAAGAGCAACATCATTGATATACACAGAGAAAAGAGTCGGCCCGAGAATTGAACCCTGTGGCACCCCCATAGAGACTGCCAGAGGACCGGACAGCATGCCCTCCGATTTGACACACTGAACTCTGTCTGCAAAGTAATTGGTGAACCAGGCAAGGCAGTCATCCGAAAAACCGAGGCTGTAGAGTCTGCCGATAAGAATATGGTGATTGACAGAGTCGAAAGCCTTGGCGAGGTCGATGAAGACGGCTGCACAGTACTGTCTTTTATCGATGGCGGTTATGATATCGTTTAGTACCTTGAGTGTGGCTGAGGTGCACCCGTGACCGGCTCGGAAACCAGATTGCACAGCGGAGAAGGTACGGTGGGATTCGAGATGGTCAGTGACCTGTTTGTTGACTTGGCTTTCGAAGACCTTAGATAGGCAGGGCAGGATGGATATAGGTCTGTAACAGTTTGGGTCCAGGGTGTCTCCCCCTTTGAAGAGGGGGATGACAGCGGCAGCTTTCCAATCCTTGGGGATCTCAGACGATATGAAAGAGAGGTTGAACAGGCTGGTAATAGGGGTTGCGACAATGGCGGCAGATAGTTTCAGAAATAGCGGGTTCAGATTGTCAAGCCCAGCTGATTTGTACGGGTCCAGGTTTTGCAGCTCTTTCAGAACATCTGCTATCTGGATTTGGGTAAAGGAGAACCTGGAGAGGCTTGGGTGAGGAGCTACGGGGGGGGCGGAGCTGTTGGCCGAGGTTGGAGTAGCAAGACGGAAGGCATGGCCAGCCGTTGAGAAGTGTTTATTGAAGTTTTCAATAATCATGGATTTATCGGTGGAGACAGTGTTTCCTAGCCTCAGAGCAGTGGGCAGCTGGGAGGAGGTGCTCTTGTTCTCCATGGACTTCACAGTGTCCCAGAACTTTTTGGAGTTGGAGCTACAGGATGCAAACTTCTGCCTGAAGAAGCTGGCCTTAGCTTTCCTCACTGACTGCGTGTATTGGTTCCTGACTTCCCTGAACAGTTGCATATCACGGGGGCTATTCGATGCTATTGCAGTCCGCCACAGGATGTTTTTGTGCTGGTCGAGGGCAGTCAGGTCTGGAGTGAACCAAGGGCTGTATCTGTTCTTGGTTCTGCATTTTTTGAACGGAGCATGCTTATCTAAAATGGTGAGGAAGTTACTTTTAAAGAATGACCATGCATCCTCAACTGACGGGATGAGGTCAATGTCCTTCCAGGATACCCGGGCCATGTCGATTAGAAAGGCCTGCTCACAGAAGTGTTTTAGGGAGCGTTTGACAGTGATGAGGGGTGGTCGTTTGACTGCAGCTCCGTGGCGGATACAGGCGATGAGGCAGTGATCGCTGAGATCCTGGTTGAAGACAGCAGAGGTATATTTGGAGGGCCAGTTGGTCAGGATGACGTCTATGAGGGTGCCCTTGTTTACAGAGTTAGGGTTGTACCTGGTGGGTTCCTTGATGATTTGAGTGAGATTGAGGGCATCTAGCTTAGATTGTAGGACTGCCGGGGTGTTAAGCATATCCCAGTTTAGGTCACCTAACAGAACGAACTCTGAAGCTAGATGGGGGCGATCAATTCACAAATGGTGTCCAGGGCACAGCTGGGAGCTGAGGGGGTCGGTAGCAGGCGGCAACAGTGAGAGACTTGTTTCTGGAGAGAGTAATTTTCAAAATTAGTAGTTCAAACTGTTTGGGTATGGACCTGGAAAGTATGACATTACTTTGCAGGCTATCTCTGCAGTAGACTGCAACTCCTCCCCCTTTAGCAGTTCTATCTTGACGGAAGATGTTATAGTTGGGTATGGAAATCTCTGAATTTTTGGTGGCCTTCCTGAGCCAGGATTCAGACACGGCAAGGACATCAGGGTTAGCAGAGTGTGCTAAAGCAGTGAGTAAAACAAACTTAGGGAGGAGGCTTCTGATGTTGACATGCATAAAACCAAGACTTTTTCGATCACAGAAGTCAACAAATGAGGGTACCTGGGGACATGCGGGGCCAAGGGCTTGTAAGTAAGCATTTCACTTTAAGGTCTACACCTGTTGTATTCGGCACGTGACAAAACAAATGTGATATGATTTGATTTGAAACAGTGAAAAAACAAAGACCATTGTAAATACCCATATTTATTTATTTACTTTCCATTTTGTACTTTAACTATTTGCACACCGTTGCAACAGTGTGTATAGACATAAAATGACATTTGAAATCTCTTTATTCTTTTGGAAAATTTGTGAGTGTTATTTTGAAATGGAGAGAGAGGGAGAGTGTGTGAGAGAGAGAAAGAGGGGGAGAGATAGAGGAAGAGAGAGAGAAAGAGAGAGAGAAAGAGAGGGAGAGGTAGAGCAAGAGAGAGAGAGAAAGGGAGAGAGAGAAAGAGAGGGAGAGGTAGAGCAAGAGAGAGAGAGAAAGGGAGAGAGAGAAAGAGAGGGAGAGAGAGAGAGAGAGAGAGAGAGAGAGAAAGAGAGAGAGAGAAAGAGAGAGAGAAAGAGAGGGAGAGGTAGAGCAAGAGAGAGAGAGAAAGGGAGAGAGAGAAAGAGAGGGAGAGAGAGAGAGAGAGAGAGAGAGAGAGAGAGAGAGAGAAAGAGAGAGAGAGAAAGAGAGAGAGAGAGAAAGAGAGGGAGAGGTAGAGCAAGAGAGAGAGAGAAAGGGAGAGAGAGAAAGAGAGGGAGAGGTAGAGCAAGAGAGAGAGAGAAAGGGAGAGAGAGAAAGAGAGGGAGAGGTAGAGCAAGAGAGAGAGAGAAAGGGAGAGAGAGAAAGAGAGGGAGAGAGAGAGTGAGTGCTCTCATTATTTTAATGAAGAAGACAAAAGAGGTATGCAGCTCATTGTTGATTGGATGGGAGGATTGGAGCATCACAACGTGTGTGAGTGTGTTTGCGTGTGGGGGGTTATGGGGGTTCAGGCTGGTGGCAGTCAGTGCCTGAGGCAGGGTTGAGGGGTCATGGCCCCCACGGGGTGGCAGGGCCACACTAACCAGGGGACTTCTTCTCAATTAGCAGAACCGGAACTCCAGGCAACCACACACACACCTCAAACTCTCTGCTCACACAAATACATCTCACAGAACTACAGTCACATAGTACTGTACAATACAAAATACTGTCATTCACAAACGCATCTAGTGTGTTATACCTTGTTCACAATATCCTGCCAAACTGACTCCAACCTTAATGTGTTATCCTGTTGACTCCAACCTTACTGTGTTATCCTGTTGACTCAAACCATATTGTGTTATCCTGTTGATGTTATGCAGGTGAATGAGGACCCAAAAGCGACTTGGCGAAAACAGAGTCTTTAATCCAGTAAAGTAAAATACAATCAAAAAACACAACTTCCACTCGTAATGACGAGAACCGACTGGAGACTCGATCTTGAACAGCAGGTTGCCTCGGGAAGGCACTTGAACCTAGCAGACTCAGACACCTGCTCACCACGCAGCATCTGAGGGAAACACGACACGACAGGGCGATACACAAACACAGCACGGTGAACAATAGATAAGGATCCGACAGGGCAGGAACGGAAAACAAGGAGAGAAATAGGGACTCTAATCAGGGAAAAGGATCGGGAACAGGTGTGGGAAGACTAAATGATTGATTAGGGGAATAGGAACAGCTGGGAGCAGGAACGGAACGATAGAGAGAAGAGAGAGAGGGAGGGGGAGAGAGAGGGATAGAAAAAGGGAACGAACCTAATAAGACCAGCAGGGGGAAACGAACAGAAGGGAAAGCATAATGACAAGACAATATATGACAAAACATGACAGTACCCCCCCCACTCACCGAGCGCCTCCTGGCGCTCTCGAGGAGGAACACTGGCGGCAACGGAGGAAATCATAGATCAAACGGTCCAGCACGTCCCGAGAAAGAACCCAACTCCTCTCCTCAGGACCGTAACGGAAAAACGAAAAAAAAAGGGAAACTAGGGTACTACTCTAAAAAAAAAATGAGACACGGGTAGAGAACTGAAAACCTTAGAGCAAACAGGACCAAACAGGCCAGGAGAGTAACAACTAGGGACAGACTGAGACACAGCAAGGGCAGGAACAAGAACAGGAGAGATGCGATGGCAGGGAACAGACTGAGACCCAGCAAGACCAGGAGCAGAAGCAGAAAAATACGCACAAGGGTGGACCCCATCGTCAGTATCGGAGCGCTGGGACAGAATGGCTCCCACGCCCACCCCCGACGCGTCAACCTCAACAATAAACTGTTTAGTGACGTCAGGTGCAACAAGGATAGGAGCGGATGCAAAACGCTTCTTAAAGAGATCAGAACAACAACCATACGACCGGTGAGGAGGAAGGGAGTTGGTTCTGGACCGACTGAAGACCGTGCGCAGACCATGATATTCCTCCGGCACTCCTGTCAAATCACCAGGTTCCTCCTGAGAAGAGGGGACAGAACAAACAGGAGAAATAGCAGACATTAAACACTTCACATGACAAGAAACGTTCCAGGAAAGGATAGAATTACTAGACCAATCAAAAGAAGGATTATGACACACTAGCCAGGGATGACCCAAAACAACAGGTGTAAAAGGTGAACAAAAAATCAAAAAGGAAATGGTCTCACTATGGTTACCAGATACAGTGAGGGTTAAAGGTAGTGTTTCATATAATATACTGGGGAGAGGACTACCATCCAAGGCAAACATGACCGTGGGCTCCCTAACTGTCTGAGAGGAATGTCATGTTCCCGCGCCCAGGCTTCGTCCATAAAACAGCCCTCTGCCCCAGAGTCTATTAATGCACTGCAGGAAGCTGCCGATCCGGTCCAGCGTAGATGGACCGGTAAAGTAGTACATGTACTTGACGGAGAGGACCGTCTAGTAGCGCTTATCAGTCGCCCTCCGCTTACTGATGAGCTCTGGCCTTTAACTGGACATGAAATGACAAAATGACCAGCGGAACCGCAATAGAGACAGAGGCGGTTGGTGATTCTCCGTTCCCTCTCCTTAGTCGAGATGCGAATACCCCCCAGCTGCATGGGCTCAACACCTGAGTCAGTGGGGAAAGACGGTAGTGTCGGAGAGAGGGGAGACACAGTTAACGCGAGCTCTCTTCTATGAGCTCGGTGACGAAGATCTACCCGTCGTTCAATGCGAATAGCGAGTTCAATCAAAGAATCCACGCTGGATGGAACCTCCCGAGAAAGAACCCAACTCCTCTCCTCAGGACCGTAACGGAAAAACGAAAAAAAAGGGAAACTAGGGTACTACTCTAAAAAAAAAATGAGACACGGGTAGAGAACTGAAAACCTTAGAGCAAACAGGACCAAACAGGCCAGGAGAGTAACAACTAGGGACAGACTGAGACACAGCAAGGGCAGGAACAAGAACAGGAGAGATGCGATGGCAGGGAACAGACTGAGACCCAGCAAGACCAGGAGCAGAAGCAGAAAAATACGCACAAGGGTGGACCCCATCGTCAGTATCGGAGCGCTGGGACAGAATGGCTCCCACGCCCACCCCGACGTGTCAACCTCAACAATAAACTGTTTAGTGACGTCAGGTGCAACAAGGATAGGAGCGGATGCAAAACGCTTCTTAAAGAGATCAGAACAACAACCATACGACCGGTGAGGAGGAAGGGAGTTGGTTCTGGACCGACTGAAGACCGTGCGCAGACCATGATATTCCTCCGGCACTCCTGTCAAATCACCAGGTTCCTCCTGAGAAGAGGGGACAGAACAAACAGGAGAAATAGCAGACATTAAACACTTCACATGACAAGAAACGTTCCAGGAAAGGATAGAATTACTAGACCAATCAAAAGAAGGATTATGACACACTAGCCAGGGATGACCCAAAACAACAGGTGTAAAAGGTGAACAAAATATCAAAAAGGAAATGGTCTCACTATGGTTACCAGATACAGTGAGGGTTAAAGGTAGTGTTTCATATAATATACTGGGGAGAGGACTACCATCCAAGGCAAACATGACCGTGGGCTCCCCTAACTGTCTGAGAGGAATGTCATGTTCCCGCGCCCAGGCTTCGTCCATAAAACAGCCCTCTGCCCCAGAGTCTATTAATGCACTGCAGGAAGCTGCCGATCCGGTCCAGCGTAGATGGACCGGTAAAGTAGTACATGTACTTGACGGAGAGGACCGTCTAGTAGCGCTTATCAGTCGCCCTCCGCTTACTGATGAGCTCTGGCCTTTAACTGGACATGAAATGACAAAATGACCAGCGGAACCGCAATAGAGACAGAGGCGGTTGGTGATTCTCCGTTCCCTCTCCTTAGTCGAGATGCGAATACCCCCCAGCTGCATGGGCTCAACACCTGAGTCAGTGGGGAAAGACGGTAGTGTCGGAGAGAGGGGAGACACAGTTAACGCGAGCTCTCTTCTATGAGCTCGGTGACGAAGATCTACCCGTCGTTCAATGCGAATAGCGAGTTCAATCAAAAAATCCACGCTGGATGGAACCTCCCGAGAGAGAATCTCATCCTTAACCTTAGCGTGGAGTCCCTCCAGAAAACGAGCGAGCAACGCCTGCTCGTTCCAGTTACTGGAGGTAGCAAGAGTGCGAAACTCTATAGAGTAATCCGTTATGGATCGATTACCTTGACATAGGGAAGACAGGGACCAGGAAGCTTCTTTCCCAAAAACTGAGCGATCAAAAACCCTTATCATCTCCTCTTTAAAGTTCAGATAATTGTTAGTACACTCAGCGCTTGCCTCCCAGATAGCTGTGCCCCACTGCCGAGCCCGACCAGTAAGGAGTGATATGACGTAGGCAATCCGAGTTCTCTCTCTTGAGTATGTGTTGGGTTGGAGAGAGAACACGATATCACACTGGGTGAGAAAGGAGCGGCACTCAGTGGGCTGCCCAGAATAACAAGGTGGGTTATTAACCCTAGGTTCCGGAGGCTCGGAAGAACCGGAAGTAGCTGGTGACACGAGACGAAGACTCTGATACTGTCTTGAGAGGTCGGAGACCTGAGCGGCCAGGGTCTCAACGGCATGCCGAGCGGCAGACAATTCCTGCTCGTGTCTGCCGAGCATCGCTCCCTGGAACTCGAGAGTAGAGTAGAGAGAATCCATAGTCGCTGGGTCCATTCTTGGTCGGATCCTTCTGTTATGCAGGTGAATGAGGACCCAAAAGCGACTTGGCGAAAACAGAGTCTTTAATCCAGTAAAGTAAAATACAATCAAAAAACACAACTTCCACTCGTAATGACGAGAACCGACTGGAGACTCGATCTTGAACAGCAGGTTGCCTCGGGAAGGCACTTGAACCTAGCAGACTCAGACACCTGCTCACCACGCAGCATCTGAGGGAAACACGACACGACAGGGCGATACACAAACACAGCACGGTGAACAATAGATAAGGATCCGACAGGGCAGGAACGGAAAACAAGGAGAGAAATAGGGACTCTAATCAGGGAAAAGGATCGGGAACAGGTGTGGGAAGACTAAATGATTGATTAGGGGAATAGGAACAGCTGGGAGCAGGAACGGAACGATAGAGAGAAGAGAGAGAGGGAGGGGGAGAGAGAGGGATAGAAAAAGGGAACGAACCTAATAAGACCAGCAGGGGGAAACGAACAGAAGGGAAAGCATAATGACAAGACAATATATGACAAAACATGACAGTTGACTCCAACCATACTGTGTTATCCTGTTGACTCCAACCTTACTGTGTTATCCTGTTGACTCCAACCATACTGTGTTATCCTGTTGACTCCAACCTTACTGTGTTATCCTGTTGACTCCAACCTTAATGTGTTATCCTGTTGACTCCAACCTTAATGTGTTATACTGTTGACTCCAACCATACTGTGTTATCCTGTTGACTCCAACCTTAATGTGTTATCCTGTTGACTCCAACCATACTGTGTTATCCTGTTGACTCCAACCTTACTGTGTTATCCTGTTGACTCCAACCATACTGTGTTATCCTGTTGACTCCAACCATACTGTGCAAGCATGGATATCACTGTTAATAACAACAGTGGACAAATAACCAGGCCAGTTAGTATCCCTAAACCTAACCCTATCTCAGTAACATTATCTCAATAGTACAGCTATATCCCTAACCTTATCCGAGTGGTACAAGTCTAACCCTAACCTTATCTGAGTGGTACAAGTCTAACCCTAACCTTATCTGAGTGGTACAAGTCTAACCCTAACCTTATCTGAGTGGTACAGCTATATCCCTAACCTTATCTGAGTGATACAGGTCTAACCCTAACCTTATCTGAGTGGTACAGCTATATCCCTAACCTTATCTGAGTGGTATAGGTCTAACCCTAACCTTATCTGAGTGGTACAGCTATATCCCTAACCTTATCTGAGTGGTACAAGTCTAACCCTAACCTTATCTGAGTGGTACAGCTATATCCCTAACCTTATCTGAGTGGTATAGGTCTAACCCTAACTTTATCTGAGTGGTACAGGTCTAACCCTAACCTTTTCTGAGTGGTACAGGTTGTTATTGTAATTTAATTATGCCAATGTGCTTTCATCAATTGAAAGCCCTTAATCTATTTTATGAAAATTTTTAAGATTTCTTGTTTGCATAAAATAGACGCAGACCAGTCTTTCAATAATAGGTAATAGAAGGCAAGCTTTTTCTAACAGAAATTTGCATCCTGTAGTACTAACTCAAAAAAGTTCTGGGACACTGTAAAGGCCATGGAGAATAAGAGCACCTCCTCCCAGCTTCCCACTGCTCTGAGGCTAGGAAACACTGTCACCGCCGATAAATCCACTATAATTGAGAATTTGAATAAGCATTTCTCTATGGCTGGCCATGCCTTCTGCATGGCTATCCCTACCCCGGTCAACTGCACCGGTCAACCACCCTCCACAGCAACCCGCCAAAGCACCACCATTTCTCCTTTACCCAAACCCAGATAGCTGATGTTCTGAAAGAGCTGCAAAATCTGGACCCCTGCAAATCAGCCTGGCTAGACAATCTGGACCCTCTCTTTCTAAAATTATCTGCCAAAATTGTTGCTACCCCTGTTATTAGCGTGTTCAATCTCTCTTTCGTATCGTCTGAGATTCCCAAAGATTGGAAAGCTGCAGCGGTCATCCCCCTCTTCAAAGGGGGTGAATCTCTAGACCCAAACTGCTACAGACCTATATCTATCCTACCCTGTCTTTCTAAGGTCTTCGAAAGCCAAGTTAACAAACAGATTACTGACCATTTCGAATCCCACCATACCTTCTCCGCTATGCAATCTGGTTTCAAAGCTGGTCATGGGTGCACCTCAGCCACGCTCAAGGTCCTAAACGATATCATAACCGCCATCGATAAGAGACATTACTGTGCAGCCATATTCACCGACCTGGCCAAGGCTTTCGACTCTGTCGATAGTAGCGGGGTGGCAGGGTAGCCTATTGGTTAGAGCGTTGGACTAGTAATCGAAAGGTTGCGAGTTCAAATACCTGAGCTGACAAAGTACAAATCTGTCATTCTGTCCCTGAACAGGCAGTTAACCCACTGTTCCTAGGCCGTCATTGAAAATGAGAATTTGTTCTTAACTGACTTGCCTAGTAAAATAAAGGTCAAACTTTTTTTTTAACTCTGCAGGCTATCTTTCCAGTACATTGCAACACCGCTCCCTTTGGCAGTCTTGGCGGAAAACGTTATAGTTAGCAATGGAGATTTCAGTGTTTGGGGGTGGCAAGGTAGCCTAGTGGTTAGAGTGTTGGACTAGAAACTGGAAGGTTGCAAGTTCAAACCCCTGTCATTCAAGTACAAATCTGTCATTCTGCCCCTGAACAGGCAGTTAACCCTCTGTTCCTAGGCTTGTCATTGAAACTGACTTGCCTGGTTAAATAAAGGTAAAAATCAAAACATTCTTATTGTGACAGCCTTGGTTTCTCAAATGATTTACCAACTACTTCTCTGATAGAGTTCAGTGTGTCAAATCGGGGGGCCTGTTGTCCGGACCTCTGACAGTCTCTATGGGTGTGCCACAGGGTTCAATTCTCGGGCCGACTCTCTTTTCTATATACATCAATGATGTTGCTCTTGCTGCTGGTGATTCTCTGATCCACCTCTACGCAGACGATACCATTCTACTTCTGGACCCTCCTTCGACACTAACCTCCAGATGAGCTTCAATGTCATACAACTCTCCTTCCGTGGCCTCCAACTGCTCTTAAACGCAAGTAAAACTAAATGCATGCTATTCAATCGATCACTGCCCACACCTGCTCGCCCGTCCAGCATCACTACTCTGGACGGCTCGGACTTGTAATACGTGGACAACTACAAATACCTGGGTGTCTGGTTAGACTGTAAACTCTCCTCCCAGACTCACATTAAGCATCCCCAATCCAAAATTAAATCTAGAATCTGCTTCCTACATCGCAACAAAGCATCCTTCACTCATGCTGCCAAACATACACTCATAAAACTGACCATCCTACCAATCCTCGACTTCGGTGATGTCATCTATAAAATAGCCTCCAACACTCTACTCAACAAACTGGATGCAGTCTATCACATTGCCATCCGTTTTGTCACCAAAGCCCCATACACTACCCACCATTGCAACCTGTACGCTCTCGTTGGTTGGCCCTTGCTTCATACTCGTCGCCAAACCCACTGGCTACAGATTATTTACAAGTCTCTGCTAGGTAAAGCCCTGCCTTATCTCAGCTCACTGGTCACAATAGCAGCACCCACTCATAGCACGCGCTCCAGCAGGTATATCTCACTGGTCACCCCCAAAGCCAATTCCTTCTTTGGTCGTCTTTCCTTCCAGTTCTCTGCTGTCCATGAATGGAACTAATTGCAAAACTCTCTGAAGCTGGAGACTCACATCTCCCTCACTAGCTTTAAGCACCAGCTGTCAGAGCATTTTACAGATCACTGCACCTGTACATAGCCCATCTGAAAACAGCCCATCTATCTACCTACCACATCCCCATACTGGTATTTATTTATTTTGCTCCTTTGCGCCCCAGTATCTCAACCTGCACACTAGGTAGGCTAGTTGAGAACAAGTTCTCATTTGCAACTGCGACCTGGCCAATATAAAGCATAGCAGTGTGAACAGACAACACAGAGTTACACATGGAGTAAACAATTAACAAGTCAATAACACAGTAGAAAAAAGGGGGAGTCTATATACAATGTGTGCACAAGGCATAAGGTAGGCGAATAATTACAATTTTGCAGATTAACAGTGATAAATGAGTGATAAATGAGTGATAAATGAGTGCTAATCATAACCCTGTCTCAGTGGAACAGCTCTAACCCTGTCTCAGTGGAACAGCTCTAACCCTAACCCTGTCTCAGTGGAACAGCTCTAACCCTGTCTCAGTGGAACAGCTCTAACCCTAACCCTGTCTCAGTGGAACAGCTCTAACCCTAACCCTGTCTCAGTGGTACAGCTCTAACCCTAACCCTATCTCAGTGGTACAGCTCTAACCCTAACCCTGTCTCAGTGGAACAGCTCTAACCCTAACCCTGTCTCAGTGGAACAGCTCTAACCCTAACCCTGTCTCAGTGGAACAGCTCTAACCCTAACCCTGTCTCAGTGGAACAGCTCTAACCCTGTCTCAGTGGAACAGCTCTAACCCTGTCTCAGTGGAACAGCTCTAACCCTGTCTCAGTGGAACAGCTCTAACCCTGTCTCAGTGGAACAGCTCTAACCCTAACCCTGTCTCAGTGGTACAGCTCTAACCCTAACCCTGTCTCAGTGGAACAGCTCTAACCCTAACCCTGTCTCAGTGGAACAGCTCTAACCCTAACCCTGTCTCAGTGGAACAGCTCTAACCCTAACCCTGTCTCAGTGGAACAGCTCTAACCCTAACCCTGTCTCAGTGGAACAGCTCTAACCCTAACCCTGTCTCAGTGGAACAGCTCTAACCCTAACCCTGTCTCAGTGGAACAGCTCTAACCCTAACCCTGTCTCAGTGGAACAGCTCTAACCCTAACCCTGTCTCAGTGGAACAGCTCTAACCCTAACCCTGTCTCAGTGGAACAGCTCTAACCCTAACCCTGTCTCAGTGGAACAGCTCTAACCCTAACCCTGTCTCAGTGGAACAGCTCTAACCCTAACCCTGTCTCAGTGGAACAGCTCTAACCCTAACCCTGTCTCAGTGGAACAGCTCTAACCCTGTCTCAGTGGTACAGCTCTAACCCTAACCCTATCTCAGTGGAACAGCTCTAACCCTGTCTCAGTGGTACAGCTCTAACCCTAACCCTATCTCAGTGGAACAGCTCTAACCCTGTCTCAGTGGTACAGCTCTAACCCTAACCCTGTCTCAATGGAACAGCTCTAACCCTGTCTCAGTGGTACAGCTCTAACCCTGTCTCAGTGGTACAGCTCTAACCCTAACCCTATCTCAGTGGAACAGCTCTAACCCTGTCTCAGTGGTACAGCTCTAACCCTAACCCTGTCTCAGTGGAACAGCTCTAAACCCTATCTCAGTGGAACAGCTCAAACCCTAACCCTGTCTCAGTGGTACAGCTCTAACCCTAACCCTGTCTCAGTGGAACAGCTCTAACCCTAACCCTGTCTCAGTGGTACAGCTCTAACCCTAACCCTGTCTCAGTGGAACAGCTCTAACCCTAACCCTGTCTCAGTGGTACAGCTCTAACCCTAACCCTGTCTCAGTGGAACAGCTCTAAACCCTATCTCAGTGGAACAGCTCTAACCCTAACCCTGTCTCAGTGGTACAGCTCTAACCCTAACCCTGTCTCAGTGGAACAGCTCTAACCCTAACCCTGTCTCAGTGGAACAGCTCTAACCCTAACCCTGTCTCAGTGGAACAGCTCTAACCCTAACCCTGTCTCAGTGGAACAGCTCTAACCCTAACCCTGTCTCAGTGGAACAGCTCTAACCCTGTCTCAGTGGTACAGCTCTAACCCTAACCCTATCTCAGTGGAACAGCTCTAACCCTGTCTCAGTGGTACAGCTCTAACCCTAACCCTATCTCAGTGGAACAGCTCTAACCCTGTCTCAGTGGCACAGCTCTAACCCTAACCCTGTCTCAGTGGAACAGCTCTAACCCTGTCTCAGTGGTACAGCTCTAACCCTGTCTCAGTGGTACAGCTCTAACCCTAACCCTATCTCAGTGGAACAGCTCTAACCCTGTCTCAGTGGTACAGCTCTAACCCTAACCCTGTCTCAGTGGAACAGCTCTAAACCCTATCTCAGTGGAACAGCTCTAACCCTAACCCTGTCTCAGTGGTACAGCTCTAACCCTAACCCTGTCTCAGTGGAACAGCTCTAACCCTAACCCTGTCTCAGTGGTACAGCTCTAACCCTAACCCTGTCTCAGTGGAACAGCTCTAACCCTAACCCTGTCTCAGTGGTACAGCTCTAACCCTAACCCTGTCTCAGTGGAACAGCTCTAAACCCTATCTCAGTGGAACAGCTCTAACCCTAACCCTGTCTCAGTGGTACAGCTCTAACCCTAACCCTGTCTCAGTGGAACAGCTCTAACCCTAACCCTGTCTCAGTGGAACAGCTCTAACCCTATCTCAGTGGAACAGCTCTAACCCTGTCTCAGTGGTACAGCTCTAACCCTAACCCTGTCTCAGTGGAACAGCTCTAAACCCTATCTCAGTGGAACAGCTCTAACCCTGTCTCAGTGGTACAGCTCTAACCCTAACCCTGTCTCAGTGGAACAGCTCTAAACCCTATCTCAGTGGAACAGCTCTAACCCTGTCTCAGTGGTACAGCTCTAACCCTAACCCTGTCTCAGTGGAACAGCTCTAACCCTAACCCTGTCTCAGTGGTACAGCTCTAACCCTGTCTCAGTGGTACAGCTCTAACCCTAACCCTATCTCAGTGGAACAGCTCTAACCCTGTCTCAGTGGTACAGCTCTAACCCTAACCCTGTCTCAGTGGAACAGCTCTAAACCCTATCTCAGTGGAACAGCTCTAACCCTAACCCTGTCTCAGTGGTACAGCTCTAACCCTAACCCTGTCTCAGTGGAACGGCTCTAACCCTAACCCCGTCTCAGTGGTACAGCTCTAACCCTAACCCTGTCTCAGTGGAACAGCTCTAACCCTAACCCTGTCTCAGTGGTACAGCTCTAACCCTAACCCTGTCTCAGTGGAACAGCTCTAAACCCTATCTCAGTGGAACAGCTCTAACCCTAACCCTGTCTCAGTGGTACAGCTCTAACCCTAACCCTGTCTCAGTGGAACAGCTCTAACCCTAACCCTGTCTCAGTGGAACAGCTCTAACCCTATCTCAGTGGAACAGCTCTAACCCTGTCTCAGTGGTACAGCTCTAACCCTAACCCTGTCTCAGTGGAACAGCTCTAAACCCTATCTCAGTGGAACAGCTCTAACCCTGTCTCAGTGGTACAGCTCTAACCCTAACCCTGTCTCAGTGGAACAGCTCTAAACCCTATCTCAGTGGAACAGCTCTAACCCTAACCCTGTCTCAGTGGTACAGCTCTAAACCTTATCTCAGTGGTAAAGCTCTAACCCTAACCCTGTCTCAGTGGTACAGCTCTAACCCTGTCTCAGTGGTACAGCTCTAACCCTAACCCTATCTCAGTGGAACAGCTCTAACCCTGTCTCAGTGGTACAGCTCTAACCCTAACCCTGTCTCAGTGGAACAGCTCTAAACCCTATCTCAGTGGAACAGCTCTAACCCTAACCCTGTCTCAGTGGTACAGCTCTAACCCTAACCCTGTCTCAGTGGAACAGTTCTAACCCTAACCCTGTCTCAGTGGTACAGCTCTAACCCTAACCCTGTCTCAGTGGAACAGCTCTAACCCTAACCCTGTCTCAGTGGTACAGCTCTAACCCTAACCCTGTCTCAGTGGAACAGCTCTAAACCCTATCTCAGTGGAACAGCTCTAACCCTAACCCTGTCTCAGTGGTACAGCTCTAACCCTAACCCTGTCTCAGTGGAACAGCTCTAACCCTAACCCTGTCTCAGTGGAACAGCTCTAACCCTATCTCAGTGGAACAGCTCTAACCCTGTCTCAGTGGTACAGCTCTAACCCTAACCCTGTCTCAGTGGAACAGCTCTAAACCCTATCTCAGTGGAACAGCTCTAACCCTGTCTCAGTGGTACAGCTCTAACCCTAACCCTGTCTCAGTGGAACAGCTCTAAACCCTATCTCAGTGGAACAGCTCTAACCCTAACCCTGTCTCAGTGGTACAGCTCTAAACCTTATCTCAGTGGTACAGCTCTAACCCTAACCCTGTCTCAGTGGAACAGCTCTAACCCTAACCCTGTCTCAGTGGAACAGCTCTAACCCTAACCCTGTCTCAGTGGTACAGCTCTAACCCTAACCCTGTCTCAGTGGAACAGCTCTAACCCTAACCCTGTCTCAGTGGAACAGCTCTAACCCTAACCCTGTCTCAGTGGAACAGCTCTAACCCTAACCCTGTCTCAGTGGTACAGCTCTAACCCTAACCCTGTCTCAGTGGTACAGCTCTAACCCTGTCTCAGTGGTACAGCTCTAACCCTAACCCTATCTCAGTGGAACAGCTCTAACCCTGTCTCAGTGGTACAGCTCTAACCCTAACCCTGTCTCAGTGGAACAGCTCTAAACCCTATCTCAGTGGAACAGCTCTAACCCTAACCCTGTCTCAGTGGTACAGCTCTAACCCTAACCCTGTCTCAGTGGAACAGCTCTAACCCTAACCCTGTCTCAGTGGAACAGCTCTAACCCTATCTCAGTGGAACAGCTCTAACCCTGTCTCAGTGGTACAGCTCTAACCCTAACCCTGTCTCAGTGGAACAGCTCTAAACCCTATCTCAGTGGAACAGCTCTAACCCTGTCTCAGTGGTACAGCTCTAACCCTAACCCTGTCTCAGTGGAACAGCTCTAAACCCTATCTCAGTGGAACAGCTCTAACCCTAACCCTGTCTCAGTGGTACAGCTCTAACCCTAACCCTGTCTCAGTGGAACAGCTCTAACCCTAACCCTGTCTCAGTGGAACAGCTCTAACCCTAACCCTGTCTCAGTGGAACAGCTCTAACCCTAACCCTGTCTCAGTGGAACAGCTCTAACCCTAACCCTGTCTCAGTGGAACAGCTCTAACCCTGTCTCAGTGGAACAGCTCTAACCCTAACCCTGTCTCAGTGGAACAGCTCTAACCCTAACCCTGTCTCAGTGGAACAGCTCTAACCCTAACCCTGTCTCAGTGGTACAGCTCTAACCCTAACCCTGTCTCAGTGGAACAGCTCTAACCCTAACCCTGTCTCAGTGGAACAGCTCTAACCCTAACCCTGTCTCAGTGGAACAGCTCTAACCCTAACCCTGTCTCAGTGGAACAGCTCTAACCCTAACCCTGTCTCAGTGGAACAGCTCTAACCCTGTCTCAGTGGAACAGCTCTAACCCTAACCCTGTCTCAGTGGTACAGCTCTAACCCTAACCCTGTCTCAGTGGAACAGCTCTAACCCTAACCCTGTCTCAGTGGAACAGCTCTAAACCCTATCTCAGTGGAACAGCTCTAACCCTAACCCTGTCTCAGTGGAACAGCTCTAAACCCTATCTCAGTGGAACAGCTCTAACCCTAACCCTGTCTCAGTGGTACAGCTCTAACCCTAACCCTGTCTCAGTGGAACAGCTCTAACCCTAACCCTGTCTCAGTGGAACAGCTCTAACCCTAACCCTGTCTCAGTGGAACAGCTCTAACCCTAACCCTGTCTCAGTGGAACAGCTCTAACCCTAACCCTGTCTCAGTGGAACAGCTCTAACCCTAACCCTATCTCAGTGGAACAGCTCTAACCCTAACCCTGTCTCAGTGGTACAGCTCTAACCCTAACCCTGTCTCAGTGGAACAGCTCTAACCCTAACCCTGTCTCAGTGGAACAGCTCTAACCCTAACCCTGTCTCAGTGGAACAGCTCTAACCCTGTCTCAGTGGAACAGCTCTAACCCTAACCCTGTCTCAGTGGAACAGCTCTAACCCTAACCCTATCTCAGTGGAACAGCTCTAACCCTAACCCTGTCTCAGTGGTACAGCTCTAACCCTAACCCTGTCTCAGTGGAACAGCTCTAACCCTAACCCTGTCTCAGTGGAACAGCTCTAACCCTAACCCTGTCTCAGTGGAACAGCTCTAACCCTGTCTCAGTGGAACAGCTCTAACCCTAACCCTGTCTCAGTGGAACAGCTCTAACCCTAACCCTATCTCAGTGGAACAGCTCTAACCCTAACCCTGTCTCAGTGGAACAGCTCTAACCCTAACCCTGTCTCAGTGGAACAGCTCTAACCCTAACCCTGTCTCAGTGGAACAGCTCTAACCCTAACCCTGTCTCAGTGGAACAGCTCTAACCCTAACCCTGTCTCAGTGGAACAGCTCTAACCCTAACCCTGTCTCAGTGGAACAGCTCTAACCCTAACCCTGTCTCAGTGGAACAGCTCTAACCCTAACCCTGTCTCAGTGGAACAGCTCTAAACCTTATCTCAGTGGAACAGCTCTAACCCTAACCCTGTCTCAGTGGAACAGCTCTAAACCTTATCTCAGTGGTACAGCTCTAACCCTAACCCTGTCTCAGTGGAACAGCTCTAACCCTAACCCTGTCTCAGTGGAACAGCTCTAACCCTAACCCTGTCTCAGTGGAACAGCTCTAACCCTAACCCTGTCTCAGTGGTACAGCTCTAACCCTAACCCTGTCTCAGTGGAACAGCTCTAAACCCTATCTCAGTGGAACAGCTCTAACCCTAACCCTGTCTCAGTGGAACAGCTCTAACCCTAACCCTGTCTCAGTGGAACAGCTCTAACCCTAACCCTGTCTCAGTGGTACAGCTCTAACCCTAACCCTTTCTCAGTGGAACAGCTCTAACCCTAACCCTGTCTCAGTGGAACAGCTCTAACCCTAACCCTGTCTCAGTGGAACAGCTCTAACCCTAACCCTGTCTCAGTGGTACAGCTCTAACCCTAACCCTGTCTCAGTGGTACAGCTCTAACCCTGTCTCAGTGGTACAGCTCTAACCCTAACCCTATCTCAGTGGAACAGCTCTAACCCTGTCTCAGTGGTACAGCTCTAACCCTAACCCTGTCTCAGTGGAACAGCTCTAAACCCTATCTCAGTGGAACAGCTCTAACCCTAACCCTGTCTCAGTGGTACAGCTCTAACCCTAACCCTGTCTCAGTGGAACAGCTCTAACCCTAACCCTGTCTCAGTGGAACAGCTCTAACCCTATCTCAGTGGAACAGCTCTAACCCTGTCTCAGTGGTACAGCTCTAACCCTAACCCTGTCTCAGTGGAACAGCTCTAAACCCTATCTCAGTGGAACAGCTCTAACCCTGTCTCAGTGGTACAGCTCTAACCCTAACCCTGTCTCAGTGGAACAGCTCTAAACCCTATCTCAGTGGAACAGCTCTAACCCTAACCCTGTCTCAGTGGTACAGCTCTAACCCTAACCCTGTCTCAGTGGAACAGCTCTAACCCTAACCCTGTCTCAGTGGAACAGCTCTAACCCTAACCCTGTCTCAGTGGAACAGCTCTAACCCTAACCCTGTCTCAGTGGAACAGCTCTAACCCTAACCCTGTCTCAGTGGAACAGCTCTAACCCTGTCTCAGTGGAACAGCTCTAACCCTAACCCTGTCTCAGTGGAACAGCTCTAACCCTAACCCTGTCTCAGTGGAACAGCTCTAACCCTAACCCTGTCTCAGTGGTACAGCTCTAACCCTAACCCTGTCTCAGTGGAACAGCTCTAACCCTAACCCTGTCTCAGTGGAACAGCTCTAACCCTAACCCTGTCTCAGTGGAACAGCTCTAACCCTAACCCTGTCTCAGTGGAACAGCTCTAACCCTAACCCTGTCTCAGTGGAACAGCTCTAACCCTGTCTCAGTGGAACAGCTCTAACCCTAACCCTGTCTCAGTGGTACAGCTCTAACCCTAACCCTGTCTCAGTGGAACAGCTCTAACCCTAACCCTGTCTCAGTGGAACAGCTCTAAACCCTATCTCAGTGGAACAGCTCTAACCCTAACCCTGTCTCAGTGGAACAGCTCTAAACCCTATCTCAGTGGAACAGCTCTAACCCTAACCCTGTCTCAGTGGTACAGCTCTAACCCTAACCCTGTCTCAGTGGAACAGCTCTAACCCTAACCCTGTCTCAGTGGAACAGCTCTAACCCTAACCCTGTCTCAGTGGAACAGCTCTAACCCTAACCCTGTCTCAGTGGAACAGCTCTAACCCTAACCCTGTCTCAGTGGAACAGCTCTAACCCTGTCTCAGTGGAACAGCTCTAACCCTAACCCTGTCTCAGTGGAACAGCTCTAACCCTAACCCTATCTCAGTGGAACAGCTCTAACCCTAACCCTGTCTCAGTGGTACAGCTCTAACCCTAACCCTGTCTCAGTGGAACAGCTCTAACCCTAACCCTGTCTCAGTGGAACAGCTCTAACCCTAACCCTGTCTCAGTGGAACAGCTCTAACCCTGTCTCAGTGGAACAGCTCTAACCCTAACCCTGTCTCAGTGGAACAGCTCTAACCCTAACCCTATCTCAGTGGAACAGCTCTAACCCTAACCCTGTCTCAGTGGAACAGCTCTAACCCTAACCCTGTCTCAGTGGAACAGCTCTAACCCTAACCCTGTCTCAGTGGAACAGCTCTAACCCTAACCCTGTCTCAGTGGAACAGCTCTAACCCTAACCCTGTCTCAGTGGAACAGCTCTAACCCTAACCCTGTCTCAGTGGAACAGCTCTAACCCTAACCCTGTCTCAGTGGAACAGCTCTAACCCTAACCCTGTCTCAGTGGAACAGCTCTAAACCTTATCTCAGTGGAACAGCTCTAACCCTAACCCTGTCTCAGTGGAACAGCTCTAAACCTTATCTCAGTGGTACAGCTCTAACCCTAACCCTGTCTCAGTGGAACAGCTCTAACCCTAACCCTGTCTCAGTGGAACAGCTCTAACCCTAACCCTGTCTCAGTGGAACAGCTCTAACCCTAACCCTGTCTCAGTGGTACAGCTCTAACCCTAACCCTGTCTCAGTGGAACAGCTCTAAACCCTATCTCAGTGGAACAGCTCTAACCCTAACCCTGTCTCAGTGGAACAGCTCTAACCCTAACCCTGTCTCAGTGGAACAGCTCTAACCCTAACCCTGTCTCAGTGGTACAGCTCTAACCCTAACCCTTTCTCAGTGGAACAGCTCTAACCCTAACCCTGTCTCAGTGGAACAGCTCTAACCCTAACCCTGTCTCAGTGGAACAGCTCTAACCCTAACCCTGTCTCAGTGGTACAGCTCTAACCCTAACCCTGTCTCAGTGGAACAGCTCTAACCCTGTCTCAGTGGTACAGCTCTAACCCTAACCCTATCTCAGTGGAACAGCTCTAACCCTGTCTCAGTGGTACAGCTCTAACCCTAACCCTGTCTCAGTGGAACAGCTCTAAACCCTATCTCAGTGGAACAGCTCTAACCCTAACCCTGTCTCAGTGGTACAGCTCTAACCCTAACCCTGTCTCAGTGGAACA
This sequence comes from Oncorhynchus gorbuscha, assembly GCF_021184085.1. Taxonomy (NCBI): domain Eukaryota; kingdom Metazoa; phylum Chordata; class Actinopteri; order Salmoniformes; family Salmonidae; genus Oncorhynchus; species Oncorhynchus gorbuscha. The sequence continues at coordinate 84,409,234 of NC_060186.1, read as the reverse complement.
GCTCTAACCCTAACCCTGTCTCAGTGGAACAGCTCTAACCCTATCTCAGTGGAACAGCTCTAACCCTGTCTCAGTGGTACAGCTCTAACCCTAACCCTGTCTCAGTGGAACAGCTCTAAACCCTATCTCAGTGGAACAGCTCTAACCCTGTCTCAGTGGTACAGCTCTAACCCTAACCCTGTCTCAGTGGAACAGCTCTAAACCCTATCTCAGTGGAACAGCTCTAACCCTAACCCTGTCTCAGTGGTACAGCTCTAACCCTAACCCTGTCTCAGTGGAACAGCTCTAACCCTAACCCTGTCTCAGTGGAACAGCTCTAACCCTAACCCTGTCTCAGTGGAACAGCTCTAACCCTAACCCTGTCTCAGTGGAACAGCTCTAACCCTAACCCTGTCTCAGTGGAACAGCTCTAACCCTGTCTCAGTGGAACAGCTCTAACCCTAACCCTGTCTCAGTGGAACAGCTCTAACCCTAACCCTGTCTCAGTGGAACAGCTCTAACCCTAACCCTGTCTCACAGTGGTACAGCTCTAACCCTAACCCTGTCTCAGTGGAACAGCTCTAACCCTAACCCTGTCTCAGTGGAACAGCTCTAACCCTAACCCTGTCTCAGTGGAACAGCTCTAACCCTAACCCTGTCTCAGTGGAACAGCTCTAACCCTAACCCTGTCTCAGTGGAACAGCTCTAACCCTGTCTCAGTGGAACAGCTCTAACCCTAACCCTGTCTCAGTGGAACAGCTCTAACCCTAACCCTGTCTCAGTGGAACAGCTCTAACCCTAACCCTGTCTCAGTGGAACAGCTCTAAACCCTATCTCAGTGGAACAGCTCTAACCCTAACCCTGTCTCAGTGGAACAGCTCTAAACCCTATCTCAGTGGAACAGCTCTAACCCTAACCCTGTCTCAGTGGAACAGCTCTAACCCTAACCCTGTCTCAGTGGAACAGCTCTAACCCTAACCCTGTCTCAGTGGAACAGCTCTAACCCTAACCCTTCTCAGTGGAACAGCTCTAACCCTAACCCTGTCTCAGTGGAACAGCTCTAACCCTAACCCTGTCTCAGTGGAACAGCTCTAACCCTGTCTCAGTGGAACAGCTCTAACCCTAACCCTGTCTCAGTGGAACAGCTCTAACCCTAACCCTATCTCAGTGGAACAGCTCTAACCCTAACCCTGTCTCAGTGGAACAGCTCTAACCCTAACCCTGTCTCAGTGGAACAGCTCTAACCCTAACCCTGTCTCAGTGGAACAGCTCTAACCCTAACCCTGTCTCAGTGGAACAGCTCTAACCCTGTCTCAGTGGAACAGCTCTAACCCTAACCCTGTCTCAGTGGAACAGCTCTAACCCTAACCCTATCTCAGTGGAACAGCTCTAACCCTAACCCTGTCTCAGTGGAACAGCTCTAACCCTAACCCTGTCTCAGTGGAACAGCTCTAACCCTAACCCTGTCTCAGTGGAACAGCTCTAACCCTAACCCTGTCTCAGTGGAACAGCTCTAACCCTAACCCTGTCTCAGTGGAACAGCTCTAACCCTAACCCTGTCTCAGTGGAACAGCTCTAACCCTAACCCTGTCTCAGTGGAACAGCTCTAACCCTAACCCTGTCTCAGTGGAACAGCTCTAAACCTTATCTCAGTGGAACAGCTCTAACCCTAACCCTGTCTCAGTGGAACAGCTCTAAACCTTATCTCAGTGGAACAGCTCTAACCCTAACCCTGTCTCAGTGGAACAGCTCTAAACCCTATCTCAGTGGAACAGCTCTAACCCTAACCCTGTCTCAGTGGTACAGCTCTAACCCTAACCCTGTCTCAGTGGAACAGCTCTAACCCTAACCCTGTCTCAGTGGAACAGCTCTAACCCTAACCCTGTCTCAGTGGAACAGCTCTAACCCTAACCCTGTCTCAGTGGAACAGCTCTAACCCTAACCCTGTCTCAGTGGAACAGCTCTAACCCTGTCTCAGTGGAACAGCTCTAACCCTAACCCTGTCTCAGTGGAACAGCTCTAACCCTAACCCTGTCTCAGTGGAACAGCTCTAACCCTAACCCTGTCTCAGTGGAACAGCTCTAACCCTGTCTCAGTGGTACAGCTCTAACCCTAACCCTGTCTCAGTGGAACAGCTCTAACCCTGTCTAAGCTCCTAACCCTGTCTCAGTGGAACAGCTCTAAAACCCTATCTCAGTGGAACAGCTCTAACCCTAACCCTGTCTCAGTGGAACAGCTCTAACCCTAACCCTGTCTCAGTGGAACAGCTCTAACCCTAACCCTGTCTCAGTGGAACAGCTCTAACCCTATCTCAGTGGAACAGCCTAACCCTGTCTCAGTGGTACAGCTCTAACCCTAACCCTGTCTCAGTGGAACAGCTCTAAACCCTATCTCAGTGGAACCCTAACCCTGTCTCAGTGGAACAGCTCTAACCCTAACCCTGTCTCAGTGGAACAGCTCTAACCCTAACCCTGTCTCAGTGGAACAGCTCTAACCCTGTCTCAGTGGAACAGCTCTAACCCTAACCCTGTCTCAGTGGTACAGCTCTAACCCTAACCCTGTCTCAGTGGAACAGCTCTAACCCTAACCCTGTCTCAGTGGAACAGCTCTAACCCTAACCCTGTCTCAGTGGAACAGCTCTAACCCTAACCCTGTCTCAGTGGAACAGCTCTAACCCTAACCCTGTCTCAGTGGAACAGCTCTAACCCTAACCCTATCTCAGTGGAACAGCTCTAACCCTAACCCTGTCTCAGTGGAACAGCTCTAACCCTAACCCTGTCTCAGTGGAACAGCTCTAACCCTAACCCTGTCTCAGTGGAACAGCTCTAACCCTAACCCTGTCTCAGTGGAACAGCTCTAACCCTGTCTCAGTGGAACAGCTCTAACCCTAACCCTGTCTCAGTGGAACAGCTCTAACCCTAACCCTATCTCAGTGGAACAGCTCTAACCCTAACCCTGTCTCAGTGGAACAGCTCTAACCCTAACCCTGTCTCAGTGGAACAGCTCTAACCCTAACCCTGTCTCAGTGGAACAGCTCTAACCCTAACCCTGTCTCAGTGGAACAGCTCTAACCCTAACCCTGTCTCAGTGGAACAGCTCTAACCCTAACCCTGTCTCAGTGGAACAGCTCTAACCCTAACCCTGTCTCAGTGGAACAGCTCTAACCCTAACCCTGTCTCAGTGGAACAGCTCTAAACCTTATCTCAGTGGAACAGCTCTAACCCTAACCCTGTCTCAGTGGAACAGCTCTAAACCTTATCTCAGTGGTACAGCTCTAACCCTAACCCTGTCTCAGTGGAACAGCTCTAACCCTAACCCTGTCTCAGTGGAACAGCTCTAACCCTAACCCTGTCTCAGTGGAACAGCTCTAACCCTAACCCTGTCTCAGTGGAACAGCTCTAAACCTTATCTCAGTGGAACAGCTCTAACCCTAACCCTGTCTCAGTGGAACAGCTCTAAACCTTATCTCAGTGGTACAGCTCTAACCCTAACCCTGTCTCAGTGGAACAGCTCTAACCCTAACCCTGTCTCAGTGGAACAGCTCTAACCCTAACCCTATCTCAGTGGAACAGCTCTAACCCTAACCCTGTCTCAGTGGAACAGCTCTAACCCTAACCCTATCTCAGTGGAACAGCTCTAACCCTAACCCTGTCTCAGTGGAACAGCTCTAACCCTAACCCTGTCTCAGTGGAACAGCTCTAACCCTAACCCTGTCTCAGTGGAACAGCTCTAACCCTAACCCTGTCTCAGTGGAACAGCTCTAACCCTAACCCTGTCTCAGTGGAACAGCTCTAAAACCCTATCTCAGTGGAACAGCTCTAACCCTAACCCTGTCTCAGTGGAACAGCTCTAAACCTTATCTCAGTGGAACAGCTCTAACCCTAACCCTGTCTCAGTGGAACAGCTCTAACCCTAACCCTGTCTCAGTGGAACAGCTCTAACCCTAACCCTGTCTCAGTGGAACAGCTCTAACCCTAACCCTGTCTCAGTGGAACAGCTCTAAACCTTATCTCAGTGGAACAGCTCTAACCCTAACCCTGTCTCAGTGGAACAGCTCTAAACCTTATCTCAGTGGAACAGCTCTAACCCTAACCCTGTCTCAGTGGAACAGCTCTAACCCTAACCCTGTCTCAGTGGAACAGCTCTAACCCTAACCCTATCTCAGTGGAACAGCTCTAACCCTAACCCTGTCTCAGTGGAACAGCTCTAAACCTTATCTCAGTGGAACAGCTCTAACCCTAACCCTGTCTCAGTGGAACAGCTCTAACCCTAACCCTATCTCAGTGGAACAGCTCTAACCCTAACCCTGTCTCAGTGGAACAGCTCTAACCCTAACCCTATCTCAGTGGAACAGCTCTAACCCTAACCCTGTCTCAGTGGAACAGCTCTAAACCTTATCTCAGTGGTACAGCTCTAACCCTAACCCTATCTCAGTGGAACAGCTCTAACCCTAACCCTATCTCAGTGGAACAGCTCTAACCCTAACCCTGTCTCAGTGGAACAGCTCTAACCCTAACCCTGTCTCAGTGGAACAGCTCTAACCCTAACCCTGTCTCAGTGGAACAGCTCTAACCCTAACCCTATCTCAGTGGAACAGCTCTAACCCTAACCCTGTCTCAGTAGTACAGCTCTAACCCTAACCCTGTCTCAGTGGAACAGCTCTAAACCTTATCTCAGTGGAACAGCTCTAACCCTAACCCTGTCTCAGTGGAACAGCTCTAAACCTTATCTCAGTGGTACAGCTCTAACCCTAACCCTATCTCAGTGGAACAGCTCTAACCCTAACCCTGTCTCAGTGGAACAGCTCTAACCCTAACCCTATCTCAGTGGAACAGCTCTAACCCTAACCCTGTCTCAGTGGAACAGCTCTAAACCTTATCTCAGTGGTACAGCTCTAACCCTAACCCTATCTCAGTGGAACAGCTCTAACCCTAACCCTATCTCAGTGGAACAGCTCTAACCCTAACCCTGTCTCAGTGGAACAGCTCTAACCCTAACCCTATCTCAGTGGAACAGCTCTAACCCTAACCCTGTCTCAGTGGAACAGCTCTAAACCTTATCTCAGTGGTACAGCTCTAACCCTAACCCTATCTCAGTGGAACAGCTCTAACCCTAACCCTATCTCAGTGGAACAGCTCTAACCCTAACCCTGTCTCAGTGGAACAGCTCTAACCCTAACCCTGTCTCAGTGGAACAGCTCTAACCCTAACCCTGTCTCAGTGGAACAGCTCTAACCCTAACCCTATCTCAGTGGAACAGCTCTAACCCTAACCCTATCTCAGTGGAACAGCTCTAACCCTAACCCTGTCTCAGTGGAACAGCTCTAACCCTAACCCTGTCTCAGTGGAACAGCTCTAACCCTAACCCTATCTCAGTGGAACAGCTCTAACCCTAACCCTATCTCAGTGGAACAGCTCTAACCCTAACCCTGTCTCAGTGGAACAGCTCTAACCCTAACCCTATCTCAGTGGAACAGCTCTAACCCTAACCCTGTCTCAGTGGAACAGCTCTAACCCTAACCCTGTCTCAGTGGAACAGCTCTAACCCTAACCCTATCTCAGTGGAACAGCTCTAACCCTAACCCTGTCTCAGTGGAACAGCTCTAACCCTAACCCTGTCTCAGTGGAACAGCTCTAACCCTAACCCTGTCTCAGTGGAACAGCTCTAACCCTAACCCTGTCTCAGTGGAACAGCTCTAAACCTATCTCAGTGGAACAGCTCTAACCCTAACCCTGTCTCAGTGGAACAGCTCTAAACCTTATCTCAGTGGAACAGCTCTAACCCTAACCCTGTCTCAGTGGAACAGCTCTAACCCTAACCCTGTCTCAGTGGAACAGCTCTAACCCTAACCCTATCTCAGTGGAACAGCTCTAACCCTAACCCTGTCTCAGTGGAACAGCTCTAACCCTAACCCTATCTCAGTGGAACAGCTCTAACCCTAACCCTGTCTCAGTGGAACAGCTCTAACCCTAACCCTGTCTCAGTGGAACAGCTCTAACCCTAACCCTGTCTCAGTGGAACAGCTCTAACCCTAACCCTGTCTCAGTGGAACAGCTCTAACCCTAACCCTGTCTCAGTGGAACAAAACCTATCTCAGTGGAACAGCTCTAACCCTAACCCTGTCTCAGTGGAACAGTGGTACAGCTCTAACCCTAACCCTGTCTCAGTGGAACAGCTCTAACCCTAACCCTGTCTCAGTGGAACAGCTCTAACCCTAACCCTGTCTCAGTGGAACAGCTCTAACCCTAACCCTGTCTCAGTGGAACAGCTCTAAACCTTATCTCAGTGGAACAGCTCTAACCCTAACCCTGTCTCAGTGGAACAGCTCTAAACCCTATCTCTACAGCTCTAACCCTAACCCTGTCTCAGTGGAACAGCTCTAACCCTAACCCTGTCTCAGTGGAACAGCTCTAACCCTAACCCTATCTCAGTGGAACAGCTCTAACCCTAACCCTGTCTCAGTGGAACAGCTCTAAACCTTATCTCAGTGGTACAGCTCTAACCCTAACCCTATCTCAGTGGAACAGCTCTAACCCTAACCCTATCTCAGTGGAACAGCTCTAACCCTAACCCTGTCTCAGTGGAACAGCTCTAACCCTAACCCTATCTCAGTGGAACAGCTCTAACCCTAACCCTGTCTCAGTGGAACAGCTCTAAACCTTATCTCAGTGGTACAGCTCTAACCCTAACCCTATCTCAGTGGAACAGCTCTAACCCTAACCCTATCTCAGTGGAACAGCTCTAACCCTAACCCTGTCTCAGTGGAACAGCTCTAACCCTAACCCTGTCTCAGTGGAACAGCTCTAACCCTAACCCTGTCTCAGTGGAACAGCTCTAACCCTAACCCTATCTCAGTGGAACAGCTCTAACCCTAACCCTGTCTCAGTGGAACTAAGTCTCTGGAACAGCCTAAACCTTATCTCAGTGGAACAGCTCTAACCCTAACCCTGTCTCAGTGGAACAGCTCTAAACCTTATCTCAGTGGTACAGCTCTAACCCTAACCCTATCTCAGTGGAACAGCTCTAACCCTAACCCTGTCTCAGTGGAACAGCTCTAACCCTAACCCTATCTCAGTGGAACAGCTCTAACCCTAACCCTGTCTCAGTGGAACAGCTCTAAACCTTATCTCAGTGGAACAGCTCTAACCCTAACCCTATCTCAGTGGAACAGCTCTAACCCTAACCCTATCTCAGTGGAACAGCTCTAACCCTAACCCTGTCTCAGTGGAACAGCTCTAACCCTAACCCTATCTCAGTGGAACAGCTCTAACCCTAACCCTGTCTCAGTGGAACAGCTCTAAACCTTATCTCAGTGGAACAGCTCTAACCCTAACCCTATCTCAGTGGAACAGCTCTAACCCTAACCCTATCTCAGTGGAACAGCTCTAACCCTAACCCTGTCTCAGTGGAACAGCTCTAACCCTAACCCTGTCTCAGTGGAACAGCTCTAACCCTAACCCTGTCTCAGTGGAACAGCTCTAACCCTAACCCTATCTCAGTGGAACAGCTCTAACCCTAACCCTATCTCAGTGGAACAGCTCTAACCCTAACCCTGTCTCAGTGGAACAGCTCTAACCCTAACCCTGTCTCAGTGGAACAGCTCTAACCCTAACCCTATCTCAGTGGAACAGCTCTAACCCTAACCCTATCTCAGTGGAACAGCTCTAACCCTAACCCTGTCTCAGTGGAACAGCTCTAACCCTAACCCTATCTCAGTGGAACAGCTCTAACCCTAACCCTGTCTCAGTGGAACAGCTCTAACCCTAACCCTGTCTCAGTGGAACAGCTCTAACCCTAACCCTATCTCAGTGGAACAGCTCTAACCCTAACCCTATCTCAGTGGAACAGCTCTAACCCTAACCCTATCTCAGTGGAACAGCTCTAACCCTAACCCTGTCTCAGTGGAACAGCTCTAACCCTAACCCTGTCTCAGTGGAACAGCTCTAACCCTAACCCTGTCTCAGTGGAACAGCTCTAACCCTAACCCTATCTCAGTGGAACAGCTCTAACCCTAACCCTATCTCAGTGGAACAGCTCTAACCCTAACCCTGTCTCAGTGGAACAGCTCTAACCCTAACCCTGTCTCAGTGGAACAGCTCTAACCCTAACCCTGTCTCAGTGGAACAGCTCTAACCCTAACCCTGTCTCAGTGGAACAGCTCTAACCCTAACCCTGTCTCAGTGGAACAGCTCTAACCCTAACCCTGTCTCAGTGGAACAGCTCTAACCCTAACCCTGTCTCAGTGGAACAGCTCTAACCCTAACCCTATCTCAGTGGAACAGCTCTAACCCTAACCCTATCTCAGTGGAACAGCTCTAACCCTAACCCTGTCTCAGTGGAACAGCTCTAAACCTTATCTCAGTGGTACAGCTCTAACCCTAACCCTATCTCAGTGGAACAGCTCTAACCCTAACCCTATCTCAGTGGAACAGCTCTAACCCTAACCCTGTCTCAGTGGAACAGCTCTAACCCTAACCCTGTCTCAGTGGAACAGCTCTAACCCTAACCCTGTCTCAGTGGAACAGCTCTAACCCTAACCCTATCTCAGTGGAACAGCTCTAACCCTAACCCTGTCTCAGTGGAACAGCTCTAACCCTAACCCTGTCTCAGTGGAACAGCTCTAAACCTTATCTCAGTGGAACAGCTCTAACCCTAACCCTGTCTCAGTGGAACAGCTCTAAACCTTATCTCAGTGGTACAGCTCTAACCCTAACCCTATCTCAGTGGAACAGCTCTAACCCTAACCCTGTCTCAGTGGAACAGCTCTAACCCTAACCCTATCTCAGTGGAACAGCTCTAACCCTAACCCTGTCTCAGTGGAACAGCTCTAAACCTTATCTCAGTGGTACAGCTCTAACCCTAACCCTATCTCAGTGGAACAGCTCTAACCCTAACCCTATCTCAGTGGAACAGCTCTAACCCTAACCCTATCTCAGTGGAACAGCTCTAACCCTAACCCTGTCTCAGTGGAACAGCTCTAACCCTAACCCTGTCTCAGTGGAACAGCTCTAACCCTAACCCTGTCTCAGTGGAACAGCTCTAACCCTAACCCTATCTCAGTGGAACAGCTCTAACCCTAACCCTATCTCAGTGGAACAGCTCTAACCCTAACCCTGTCTCAGTGGAACAGCTCTAACCCTAACCCTGTCTCAGTGGAACAGCTCTAACCCTAACCCTATCTCAGTGGAACAGCTCTAACCCTAACCCTGTCTCAGTGGAACAGCTCTAACCCTAACCCTGTCTCAGTGGAACAGCTCTAACCCTAACCCTATCTCAGTGGAACAGCTCTAACCCTAACCCTGTCTCAGTGGAACAGCTCTAACCCTAACCCTGTCTCAGTGGAACAGCTCTAACCCTAACCCTATCTCAGTGGAACAGCTCTAACCCTAACCCTATCTCAGTGGAACAGCTCTAACCCTAACCCTATCTCAGTGGAACAGCTCTAACCCTAACCCTGTCTCAGTGGAACAGCTCTAACCCTAACCCTGTCTCAGTGGAACAGCTCTAACCCTAACCCTGTCTCAGTGGAACAGCTCTAACCCTAACCCTATCTCAGTGGAACAGCTCTAACCCTAACCCTATCTCAGTGGAACAGCTCTAACCCTAACCCTGTCTCAGTGGAACAGCTCTAACCCTAACCCTGTCTCAGTGGAACAGCTCTAACCCTAACCCTGTCTCAGTGGAACAGCTCTAACCCTAACCCTGTCTCAGTGGAACAGCTCTAACCCTAACCCTGTCTCAGTGGAACAGCTCTAACCCTAACCCTGTCTCAGTGGAACAGCTCTAACCCTAACCCTGTCTCAGTGGAACAGCTCTAACCCTAACCCTATCTCAGTGGAACAGCTCTAACCCTAACCCTGTCTCAGTGGAACAGCTCTAACCCTAACCCTGTCTCAGTGGAACAGCTCTAAACCTTATCTCAGTGGTACAGCTCTAACCCTAACCCTGTCTCAGTGGAACAGCTCTAACCCTAACCCTATCTCAGTGGAACAGCTCTAACCCTAACCCTGTCTCAGTGGAACAGCTCTAACCCTAACCCTGTCTCAGTGGAACAGCTCTAACCCTAACCCTGTCTCAGTGGAACAGCTCTAACCCTAACCCTATCTCAGTGGAACAGCTCTAACCCTAACCCTGTCTCAGTGGTACAGCTCTAACCCTAACCCTGTCTCAGTGGAACAGCTCTAAACCTTATCTCAGTGGAACAGCTCTAACCCTAACCCTGTCTCAGTGGAACAGCTCTAAACCTTATCTCAGTGGTACAGCTCTAACCCTAACCCTATCTCAGTGGAACAGCTCTAACCCTAACCCTGTCTCAGTGGAACAGCTCTAACCCTAACCCTATCTCAGTGGAACAGCTCTAACCCTAACCCTGTCTCAGTGGAACAGCTCTAAACCTTATCTCAGTGGAACAGCTCTAACCCTAACCCTATCTCAGTGGAACAGCTCTAACCCTAACCCTATCTCAGTGGAACAGCTCTAACCCTAACCCTGTCTCAGTGGAACAGCTCTAACCCTAACCCTATCTCAGTGGAACAGCTCTAACCCTAACCCTGTCTCAGTGGAACAGCTCTAAACCTTATCTCAGTGGTACAGCTCTAACCCTAACCCTATCTCAGTGGAACAGCTCTAACCCTAACCCTATCTCAGTGGAACAGCTCTAACCCTAACCCTGTCTCAGTGGAACAGCTCTAACCCTAACCCTGTCTCAGTGGAACAGCTCTAACCCTAACCCTGTCTCAGTGGAACAGCTCTAACCCTAACCCTATCTCAGTGGAACAGCTCTAACCCTAACCCTATCTCAGTGGAACAGCTCTAACCCTAACCCTGTCTCAGTGGAACAGCTCTAACCCTAACCCTGTCTCAGTGGAACAGCTCTAACCCTAACCCTATCTCAGTGGAACAGCTCTAACCCTAACCCTATCTCAGTGGAACAGCTCTAACCCTAACCCTGTCTCAGTGGAACAGCTCTAACCCTAACCCTATCTCAGTGGAACAGCTCTAACCCTAACCCTGTCTCAGTGGAACAGCTCTAACCCTAACCCTGTCTCAGTGGAACAGCTCTAACCCTAACCCTGTCTCAGTGGAACAGCTCTAACCCTAACCCTATCTCAGTGGAACAGCTCTAACCCTAACCCTATCTCAGTGGAACAGCTCTAACCCTAACCCTGTCTCAGTGGAACAGCTCTAACCCTAACCCTGTCTCAGTGGAACAGCTCTAACCCTAACCCTGTCTCAGTGGAACAGCTCTAACCCTAACCCTATCTCAGTGGAACAGCTCTAACCCTAACCCTATCTCAGTGGAACAGCTCTAACCCTAACCCTGTCTCAGTGGAACAGCTCTAACCCTAACCCTGTCTCAGTGGAACAGCTCTAACCCTAACCCTGTCTCAGTGGAACAGCTCTAACCCTAACCCTGTCTCAGTGGAACAGCTCTAACCCTAACCCTGTCTCAGTGGAACAGCTCTAACCCTAACCCCTGTCTCAGTGGAACAGCTCTAACCCTAACCCTGTCTCAGTGGAACAGCTCTAACCCTAACCCTGTCTCAGTGGAACAGCTCTAACCCTAACCCTATCTCAGTGGAACAGCTCTAACCCTAACCCTGTCTCAGTGGAACAGCTCTAACCCTAACCCTGTCTCAGTGGAACAGCTCTAACCCTAACCCTGTCTCAGTGGAACAGCTCTAACCCTAACCCTGTCTCAGTGGTACAGCTCTAACCCTAACCCTGTCTCAGTGAAACAGCTCTAACCCTAACCCTATCTCAGTGGAACAGCTCTAACCCTAACCCTATCTCAGTGGAACAGCTCTAAACCTTATCTCAGTGGAACAGCTCTAACCCTAACCCTGTCTCAGTGGAACAGCTCTAACCCTAACCCTGTCTCAGTGGAACAGCTCTAAACCTTATCTCAGTGGAACAGCTCTAACCCTAACCCTGTCTCAGTGGAACAGCTCTAACCCTAACCCTGTCTCAGTGGAACAGCTCTAACCCTATCTCCAGCTCTAACCCTAACCCTGTCTCAGTGGAACAGCTCTAACCCTATCCTAACCCTAACCCTGTCTCAGTGGAACAGCTCTAACCCTATCTCAGTGGTACAGCTCTAACCCTAACCCTGTCTCAGTGGAACAGCTCTAACCCTAACCCTATCTCAGTGGAACAGCTCTAACCCTAACCCTATCTCAGTGGAACAGCTCTAACCCTAACCCTGTCTCAGTGGAACAGCTCTAACCCTAACCCTGTCTCAGTGGAACAGCTCTAACCCTAACCCTGTCTCAGTGGAACAGCTCTAACCCTAACCCTGTCTCAGTGGAACAGCTCTAACCCTAACCCTGTCTCAGTGGAACAGCTCTAACCCTAACCCTATCTCAGTGGAACAGCTCTAACCCTAACCCTATCTCAGTGGAACAGCTCTAACCCTAACCCTGTCTCAGTGGAACAGCTCTAACCCTAACCCTGTCTCAGTGGAACAGCTCTAACCCTAACCCTGTCTCAGTGGAACAGCTCTAACCCTAACCCTGTCTCAGTGGAACAGCTCTAACCCTAACCCTGTCTCAGTGGAACAGCTCTAACCCTAACCCTGTCTCAGTGGAACAGCTCTAACCCTAACCCTATCTCAGTGGAACAGCTCCCTGTCTCAGTGGAACAGCTCTAACCCTAACCCTGTCTCAGTGGAACAGCTCTAACCCTAACCCTGTCTCAGTGGAACAGCTCTAAACCTTATCTCTGGAACCCTATCCCTAACCCTGTCTCAGTGGAACAGCTCAGTGGAACCCTAACCCTATCTCAGTGGAACAGCTCTAACCCTAACCCTGTCTCAGTGGAACAGCTCTAACCCTTATCTCAGTGGAACAGCTCTAACCCTAACCCTGTCTCAGTGGAACAGCTCTAACCCTAACCCTATCTCAGTGGAACAGCTCTAACCCTAACCCTATCTCAGTGGAAACACCTTATCTCAGTGGAACAGCTCTAACCCTAACCCTGTCTCAGTGGAACAGCTCTAACCCTAACCCTGTCTCAGTGGAACAGCTCTAACCCTAACCCTGTCTCAGTGGAACAGCTCTAACCCTAACCCTATCTCAGTGGAACAGCTCTAACCCTAACCCTATCTCAGTGGAACAGCTCCCTATCTCAGTGGAACAGCTCTAACCCTAACCCTGTCTCAGTGGAACAGCTCTAACCCTAACCCTGTCTCAGTGGAACAGCTCTAAACCTTATCCAGTGGAACACCCTAACCCTGTCTCAGTGGAACAGCTCTAACCCTGTCTCAGTGGAACAGCCTAACCCTATCTCAGTGGAACAGCTCTAACCCTAACCCTGTCTCAGTGGAACAGCTCTAACCCTAACCCTATCTCAGTGGAACAGCTCTAAACCTTATCTCAGTGGAACAGCTCTAACCCTAACCCTGTCTCAGTGGAACAGCTCTAAACCTTATCTCAGTGGTACAGCTCTAACCCTAACCCTATCTCAGTGGAACAGCTCTAACCCTAACCCTGTCTCAGTGGAACAGCTCTAACCCTAACCCTGTCTCAGTGGAACAGCTCTAACCCTAACCCTGTCTCAGTGGAACAGCTCTAACCCTAACCCTATCTCAGTGGAACAGCTCTAACCCTAACCCTATCTCAGTGGAACAGCTCTAACCCTAACCCTGTCTCAGTGGAACAGCTCTAACCCTAACCCTGTCTCAGTGGAACAGCTCTAACCCTAACCCTATCTCAGTGGAACAGCTCTAACCCTAACCCTATCTCAGTGGAACAGCTCTAACCCTAACCCTGTCTCAGTGGAACAGCTCTAACCCTAACCCTATCTCAGTGGAACAGCTCTAACCCTAACCCTGTCTCAGTGGAACAGCTCTAACCCTAACCCTGTCTCAGTGGAACAGCTCTAACCCTAACCCTATCTCAGTGGAACAGCTCTAACCCTAACCCTATCTCAGTGGAACAGCTCTAACCCTAACCCTATCTCAGTGGAACAGCTCTAACCCTAACCCTGTCTCAGTGGAACAGCTCTAACCCTAACCCTGTCTCAGTGGAACAGCTCTAACCCTAACCCTGTCTCAGTGGAACAGCTCTAACCCTAACCCTATCTCAGTGGAACAGCTCTAACCCTAACCCTATCTCAGTGGAACAGCTCTAACCCTAACCCTGTCTCAGTGGAACAGCTCTAACCCTAACCCTGTCTCAGTGGAACAGCTCTAACCCTAACCCTGTCTCAGTGGAACAGCTCTAACCCTAACCCTGTCTCAGTGGAACAGCTCTAACCCTAACCCTGTCTCAGTGGAACAGCTCTAACCCTAACCCTGTCTCAGTGGAACAGCTCTAACCCTAACCCTGTCTCAGTGGAACAGCTCTAACCCTAACCCTATCTCAGTGGAACAGCTCTAACCCTAACCCTATCTCAGTGGAACAGCTCTAACCCTAACCCTGTCTCAGTGGAACAGCTCTAAACCTTATCTCAGTGGAACAGCTCTAACCCTAACCCTATCTCAGTGGAACAGCTCTAACCCTAACCCTATCTCAGTGGAACAGCTCTAACCCTAACCCTGTCTCAGTGGAACAGCTCTAACCCTAACCCTGTCTCAGTGGAACAGCTCTAACCCTAACCCTGTCTCAGTGGAACAGCTCTAACCCTAACCCTATCTCAGTGGAACAGCTCTAACCCTAACCCTGTCTCAGTAGTACAGCTCTAACCCTAACCCTGTCTCAGTGGAACAGCTCTAAACCTTATCTCAGTGGAACAGCTCTAACCCTAACCCTGTCTCAGTGGAACAGCTCTAAACCTTATCTCAGTGGTACAGCTCTAACCCTAACCCTATCTCAGTGGAACAGCTCTAACCCTAACCCTGTCTCAGTGGAACAGCTCTAACCCTAACCCTATCTCAGTGGAACAGCTCTAACCCTAACCCTGTCTCAGTGGAACAGCTCTAAACCTTATCTCAGTGGAACAGCTCTAACCCTAACCCTATCTCAGTGGAACAGCTCTAACCCTAACCCTATCTCAGTGGAACAGCTCTAACCCTAACCCTGTCTCAGTGGAACAGCTCTAACCCTAACCCTGTCTCAGTGGAACAGCTCTAACCCTAACCCTGTCTCAGTGGAACAGCTCTAACCCTAACCCTGTCTCAGTGGAACAGCTCTAACCCTAACCCTATCTCAGTGGAACAGCTCTAACCCTAACCCTGTCTCAGTGGAACAGCTCTAACCCTAACCCTGTCTCAGTGGAACAGCTCTAACCCTAACCCTGTCTCAGTGGAACAGCTCTAACCCTAACCCTATCTCAGTGGAACAGCTCTAACCCTAACCCTATCTCAGTGGAACAGCTCTAACCCTAACCCTGTCTCAGTGGAACAGCTCTAACCCTAACCCTATCTCAGTGGAACAGCTCTAACCCTAACCCTGTCTCAGTGGAACAGCTCTAACCCTAACCCTGTCTCAGTGGAACAGCTCTAACCCTAACCCTATCTCAGTGGAACAGCTCTAACCCTAACCCTATCTCAGTGGAACAGCTCTAACCCTAACCCTATCTCAGTGGAACAGCTCTAACCCTAACCCTGTCTCAGTGGAACAGCTCTAACCCTAACCCTGTCTCAGTGGAACAGCTCTAACCCTAACCCTGTCTCAGTGGAACAGCTCTAACCCTAACCCTATCTCAGTGGAACAGCTCTAACCCTAACCCTATCTCAGTGGAACAGCTCTAACCCTAACCCTGTCTCAGTGGAACAGCTCTAACCCTAACCCTGTCTCAGTGGAACAGCTCTAACCCTAACCCTGTCTCAGTGGAACAGCTCTAACCCTAACCCTGTCTCAGTGGAACAGCTCTAACCCTAACCCTGTCTCAGTGGAACAGCTCTAACCCTAACCCTGTCTCAGTGGAACAGCTCTAACCCTAACCCTGTCTCAGTGGAACAGCTCTAACCCTAACCCTATCTCAGTGGAACAGCTCTAACCCTAACCCTATCTCAGTGGAACAGCTCTAACCCTAACCCTGTCTCAGTGGAACAGCTCTAAACCTTATCTCAGTGGTACAGCTCTAACCCTAACCCTATCTCAGTGGAACAGCTCTAACCCTAACCCTATCTCAGTGGAACAGCTCTAACCCTAACCCTGTCTCAGTGGAACAGCTCTAACCCTAACCCTGTCTCAGTGGAACAGCTCTAACCCTAACCCTGTCTCAGTGGAACAGCTCTAACCCTAACCCTATCTCAGTGGAACAGCTCTAACCCTAACCCTGTCTCAGT
Source organism: Oncorhynchus gorbuscha (assembly GCF_021184085.1). Lineage (NCBI taxonomy): Eukaryota > Metazoa > Chordata > Actinopteri > Salmoniformes > Salmonidae > Oncorhynchus > Oncorhynchus gorbuscha. The sequence continues at coordinate 84,393,024 of NC_060186.1, read as the reverse complement.
AGTACAGCTCTAACCCTAACCCTGTCTCAGTGGAACAGCTCTAAACCTTATCTCAGTGGAACAGCTCTAACCCTAACCCTGTCTCAGTGGAACAGCTCTAAACCTTATCTCAGTGGTACAGCTCTAACCCTAACCCTATCTCAGTGGAACAGCTCTAACCCTAACCCTGTCTCAGTGGAACAGCTCTAACCCTAACCCTATCTCAGTGGAACAGCTCTAACCCTAACCCTGTCTCAGTGGAACAGCTCTAAACCTTATCTCAGTGGTACAGCTCTAACCCTAACCCTATCTCAGTGGAACAGCTCTAACCCTAACCCTATCTCAGTGGAACAGCTCTAACCCTAACCCTGTCTCAGTGGAACAGCTCTAACCCTAACCCTATCTCAGTGGAACAGCTCTAACCCTAACCCTGTCTCAGTGGAACAGCTCTAAACCTTATCTCAGTGGTACAGCTCTAACCCTAACCCTATCTCAGTGGAACAGCTCTAACCCTAACCCTATCTCAGTGGAACAGCTCTAACCCTAACCCTGTCTCAGTGGAACAGCTCTAACCCTAACCCTGTCTCAGTGGAACAGCTCTAACCCTAACCCTGTCTCAGTGGAACAGCTCTAACCCTAACCCTATCTCAGTGGAACAGCTCTAACCCTAACCCTATCTCAGTGGAACAGCTCTAACCCTAACCCTGTCTCAGTGGAACAGCTCTAACCCTAACCCTGTCTCAGTGGAACAGCTCTAACCCTAACCCTATCTCAGTGGAACAGCTCTAACCCTAACCCTATCTCAGTGGAACAGCTCTAACCCTAACCCTGTCTCAGTGGAACAGCTCTAACCCTAACCCTATCTCAGTGGAACAGCTCTAACCCTAACCCTGTCTCAGTGGAACAGCTCTAACCCTAACCCTGTCTCAGTGGAACAGCTCTAACCCTAACCCTATCTCAGTGGAACAGCTCTAACCCTAACCCTATCTCAGTGGAACAGCTCTAACCCTAACCCTATCTCAGTGGAACAGCTCTAACCCTAACCCTGTCTCAGTGGAACAGCTCTAACCCTAACCCTGTCTCAGTGGAACAGCTCTAACCCTAACCCTGTCTCAGTGGAACAGCTCTAACCCTAACCCTATCTCAGTGGAACAGCTCTAACCCTAACCCTATCTCAGTGGAACAGCTCTAACCCTAACCCTGTCTCAGTGGAACAGCTCTAACCCTAACCCTGTCTCAGTGGAACAGCTCTAACCCTAACCCTGTCTCAGTGGAACAGCTCTAACCCTAACCCTGTCTCAGTGGAACAGCTCTAACCCTAACCCTGTCTCAGTGGAACAGCTCTAACCCTAACCCTGTCTCAGTGGAACAGCTCTAACCCTAACCCTGTCTCAGTGGAACAGCTCTAACCCTAACCCTACCTCAGTGGAACAGCTCTAACCCTAACCCTATCTCAGTGGAACAGCTCTAACCCTAACCCTGTCTCAGTGGAACAGCTCTAACCCTAACCCTGTCTCAGTGGAACAGCTCTAACCCTAACCCTGTCTCAGTGGAACAGCTCTAACCCTAACCCTGTCTCAGTGGTACAGCTCTAACCCTAACCCTGTCTCAGTGGAACAGCTCTAACCCTAACCCTATCTCAGTGGAACAGCTCTAACCCTAACCCTATCTCAGTGGAACAGCTCTAAACCTTATCTCAGTGGAACAGCTCTAACCCTAACCCTGTCTCAGTGGAACAGCTCTAACCCTAACCCTGTCTCAGTGGAACAGCTCTAAACCTTATCTCAGTGGAACAGCTCTAACCCTAACCCTGTCTCAGTGGAACAGCTCTAACCCTAACCCTGTCTCAGTGGAACAGCTCTAACCCTATCTCAGTGGTACAGCTCTAACCCTAACCCTGTCTCAGTGGAACAGCTCTAACCCTATCTCAGTGGTACAGCTCTAACCCTAACCCTGTCTCAGTGGAACAGCTCTAACCCTATCTCAGTGGTACAGCTCTAACCCTAACCCTGTCTCAGTGGAACAGCTCTAACCCTATCTCAGTAGTACAGCTCTAACCCTAACCCTATCTCAGTGGAACAGCTCTAACCCTAACCCTGTCTCAGTGGAACAGCTCTAACCCTAACCCTGTCTCAGTGGATCAGCTCTAACCCTAACCCTGTCTCAGTGGAACAGCTCTAACCCTAACGCTGTCTCAGTGGAACAGCTCTAACCCTAACCCTGTCTCAGTGGAACAGCTCTAACCCTAACCCTATCTCAGTGGAACAGCTCTAACCCTAACCCTATCTCAGTGGAACAGCTCTAACCCTAACCCTGTCTCAGTGGAACAGCTCTAACCCTAACCCTGTCTCAGTGGAACAGCTCTAACCCTAACCCTGTCTCAGTGGAACAGCTCTAACCCTAACCCTGTCTCAGTGGTACAGCTCTAACCCTAACCCTGTCTCAGTGGAACAGCTCTAACCCTAACCCTATCTCAGTGGAACAGCTCTAACCCTAACCCTATCTCAGTGGAACAGCTCTAAACCTTATCTCAGTGGAACAGCTCTAACCCTAACCCTGTCTCAGTGGAACAGCTCTAACCCTAACCCTGTCTCAGTGGAACAGCTCTAAACCTTATCTCAGTGGAACAGCTCTAACCCTAACCCTGTCTCAGTGGAACAGCTCTAACCCTAACCCTGTCTCAGTGGAACAGCTCTAACCCTATCTCAGTGGTACAGCTCTAACCCTAACCCTGTCTCAGTGGAACAGCTCTAAACCTTATCTCAGTGGAACAGCTCTAACCCTAACCCTGTCTCAGTGGAACAGCTCTAACCCTAACCCTATCTCAGTGGAACAGCTCTAACCCTAACCCTATCTCAGTGGAACAGCTCTAAACCTTATCTCAGTGGAACAGCTCTAACCCTAACCCTGTCTCAGTGGAACAGCTCTAACCCTAACCCTGTCTCAGTGGAACAGCTCTAACCCTAACCCTGTCTCAGTGGAACAGCTCTAACCCTAACCCTATCTCAGTGGAACAGCTCTAACCCTAACCCTATCTCAGTGGAACAGCTCTAAACCTTATCTCAGTGGAACAGCTCTAACCCTAACCCTGTCTCAGTGGAACAGCTCTAACCCTAACCCTGTCTCAGTGGAACAGCTCTAAACCTTATCTCAGTGGAACAGCTCTAACCCTAACCCTGTCTCAGTGGAACAGCTCTAACCCTAACCCTGTCTCAGTGGAACAGCTCTAACCCTATCTCAGTGGTACAGCTCTAACCCTAACCCTGTCTCAGTGGAACAGCTCTAACCCTAACCCTATCTCAGTGGAACAGCTCTAAACCTTATCTCAGTGGAACAGCTCTAACCCTAACCCTGTCTCAGTGGAACAGCTCTAAACCTTATCTCAGTGGTACAGCTCTAACCCTAACCCTATCTCAGTGGAACAGCTCTAAACCTAACCCTGTCTCAGTGGAACAGCTCTAACCCTAACCCTGTCTCAGTGGAACAGCTCTAACCCTAACCCTGTCTCAGTGGTACAGCTCTAACCCTAACCCTATCTCAGTGGAACAGCTCTAACCCTAACCCTGTCTCAGTGGAACAGCTCTAACCCTAACCCTGTCTCAGTGGAACAGCTCTAACCCTAACCCTGTCTCAGTGGTACAGCTCTAACCCTAACCCTATCTCAGTGGAACAGCTCTAAACCTAACCCTGTCTCAGTGGAACAGCTCTAACCCTAACCCTGTCTCAGTGGAACAGCTCTAACCCTAACCCTGTCTCAGTGGAACAGCTCTAACCCTAACCCTGTCTCAGTGGAACAGCTCTAACCCTAACCCTGTCTCAGTGGAACAGCTCTAACCCTAACCCTGTCTCAGTGGAACAGCTCTAACCCTAACCCTGTCTCAGTGGAACAGCTCTAACCCTAACCCTGTCTCAGTGGAACAGCTCTAACCCTGTCTCAGTGGAACAGCTCTAAACCTTCTCAGTGGAACAGCTCTAACCCTAACCCTGTCTCAGTGGAACAGCTCTAACCCTAACCCTGTCTCAGTGGAACAGCTCTAACCCTAACCCTGTCTCAGTGGAACAGCTCTAAACCTAACCCTGTCTCAGTGGAACAGCTCTAACCCTAACCCTGTCTCAGTGGAACAGCTCTAACCCTAACCCTGTCTCAGTGGAACAGCTCTAAACCTAACCCTGTCTCAGTGGAACAGCTCTAACCCTAACCCTGTCTCAGTGGAACAGCTCTAACCCTAACCCTGTCTCAGTGGAACAGCTCTAACCCTAACCCTGTCTCAGTGGAACAGCTCTAACCCTAACCCTGTCTCAGTGGAACAGCTCTAACCCTAACCCTGTCTCAGTGGAACAGCTCTAACCCTAACCCTGTCTCAGTGGTACAGCTCTAACCCTAACCCTGTCTCAGTGGAACAGCTCTAACCCTAACCCTGTCTCAGTGGAACAGCTCTAACCCTAACCCTGTCTCAGTGGAACAGCTCTAACCCTAACCCTGTCTCAGTGGAACAGCTCTAACCCTAACCCTGTCTCAGTGGAACAGCTCTAACCCTAACCCTGTCTCAGTGGAACAGCTCTAACCCTAACCCTGTCTCAGTGGAACAGCTCTAACCCTAACCCTGTCTCAGTGGAACAGCTCTAACCCTAACCCTGTCTCAGTGGTACAGCTCTAACCCTAACCCTATCTCAGTGGTACAGCTCTAACCCTAACCCTGTCTCAGTGGAACAGCTCTAACCCTAACCCTGTCTCAGTGGAACAGCTCTAACCCTAACCCTGTCTCAGTGGAACAGCTCTAACCCTAACCCTGTCTCAGTGGAACAGCTCTAACCCTGTCTCAGTGGAACAGCTCTAACCCTGTCTCAGTGGAACAGCTCTAACCCTGTCTCAGTGGAACAGCTCTAACCCTGTCTCAGTGGAACAGCTCTAACCCTAACCCTGTCTCAGTGGTACAGCTCTAACCCTAACCCTGTCTCAGTGGAACAGCTCTAACCCTAACCCTGTCTCAGTGGAACAGCTCTAACCCTAACCCTGTCTCAGTGGAACAGCTCTAACCCTAACCCTGTCTCAGTGGAACAGCTCTAACCCTAACCCTGTCTCAGTGGAACAGCTCTAACCCTAACCCTGTCTCAGTGGAACAGCTCTAACCCTAACCCTGTCTCAGTGGTACAGCTCTAACCCTAACCCTGTCTCAGTGGAACAGCTCTAACCCTAACCCTGTCTCAGTGGAACAGCTCTAACCCTAACCCTGTCTCAGTGGAACAGCTCTAACCCTAACCCTGTCTCAGTGGAACAGCTCTAACCCTAACCCTGTCTCAGTGGAACAGCTCTAACCCTAACCCTGTCTCAGTGGAACAGCTCTAACCCTAACCCTGTCTCAGTGGAACAGCTCTAACCCTAACCCTGTCTCAGTGGAACAGCTCTAACCCTAACCCTGTCTCAGTGGAACAGCTCTAACCCTAACCCTGTCTCAGTGGGTACAGCTCTAACCCTAACCCTATCTCAGTGGTACAGCTCTAACCCTAACCCTGTCTCAGTGGAACAGCTCTAACCCTAACCCTGTCTCAGTGGAACAGCTCTAACCCTAACCCTGTCTCAGTGGAACAGCTCTAACCCTAACCCTGTCTCAGTGGAACAGCTCTAACCCTGTCTCAGTGGAACAGCTCTAACCCTGTCTCAGTGGAACAGCTCTAACCCTAACCTGTCTCAGTGGAACAGCTCTAACCCTGTCTCAGTGGAACAGCTCTAACCCTAACCCTGTCTCAGTGGAACAGCTCTAACCCTAACCCTGTCTCAGTGGAACAGCTCTAACCCTAACCCTGTCTCAGTGGAACAGCTCTAACCCTAACCCTGTCTCAGTGGAACAGCTCTAACCCTAACCCTGTCTCAGTGGAACAGCTCTAACCCTAACCCTGTCTCAGTGGAACAGCTCTAACCCTAACCCTGTCTCAGTGGAACAGCTCTAACCCTAACCCTGTCTCAGTGGAACAGCTCTAACCCTAACCCTGTCTCAGTGGAACAGCTCTAACCCTAACCCTGTCTCAGTGGAACAGCTCTAACCCTAACCCTGTCTCAGTGGAACAGCTCTAACCCTAACCCTGTCTCAGTGGAACAGCTCTAACCCTAACCCTGTCTCAGTGGAACAGCTCTAACCCTAACCCTGTCTCAGTGGAACAGCTCTAACCCTAACCCTGTCTCAGTGGAACAGCTCTAACCCTAACCCTGTCTCAGTGGAACAGCTCTAACCCTAACCCTGTCTCAGTGGAACAGCTCTAACCCTAACCCTGTCTCAGTGGAACAGCTCTAACCCTAACCCTGTCTCAGTGGAACAGCTCTAACCCTAACCCTGTCTCAGTGGAACAGCTCTAACCCTAACCCTGTCTCAGTGGAACAGCTCTAACCCTAACCCTGTCTCAGTGGAACAGCTCTAACCCTAACCCTGTCTCAGTGGAACAGCTCTAACCCTAACCCTGTCTCAGTGGAACAGCTCTAACCCTAACCCTGTCTCAGTGGAACAGCTCTAACCCTAACCCTGTCTCAGTGGAACAGCTCTAACCCTAACCCTGTCTCAGTGGAACAGCTCTAACCCTAACCCTGTCTCAGTGGAACAGCTCTAACCCTAACCCTGTCTCAGTGGAACAGCTCTAACCCTAACCCTGTCTCAGTGGAACAGCTCTAACCCTAACCCTGTCTCAGTGGAACAGCTCTAACCCTAACCCTGTCTCAGTGGAACAGCTCTAACCCTAACCCTGTCTCAGTGGAACAGCTCTAACCCTAACCCTGTCTCAGTGGAACAGCTCTAACCCTAACCCTGTCTCAGTGGAACAGCTCTAACCCTAACCCTGTCTCAGTGGAACAGCTCTAACCCTAACCCTGTCTCAGTGGAACAGCTCTAACCCTAACCCTGTCTCAGTGGAACACCTCTAACCCTAACCCTGTCTCAGTGGAACAGCTCTAACCCTAACCCTGTCTCAGTGGTACAGCTCTAACCCTAACCCTGTCTCAGTGGAACAGCTCTAACCCTATCTCAGTGGTACAGCTCTAACCCTAACCCTGTCTCAGTGGAACAGCTCTAACCCTAACCCTGTCTCAGTGGAACAGCTCTAACCCTAACCCTGTCTCAGTGGAACAGCTCTAACCCTAACCCTGTCTCAGTGGTACAGCTCTAACCCTAACCCTGTCTCAGTGGTACAGCTCTAACCCTAACCCTGTCTCAGTGGAACAGCTCTAACCCTAACCCTGTCTCAGTGGAACAGCTCTAACCCTAACCCTGTCTCAGTGGTACAGCTCTAACCCTAACCCTGTCTCAGTGGAACAGCTCTAACCCTAACCCTGTCTCAGTGGAACAGCTCTAACCCTAACCCTGTCTCAGTGGAACAGCTCTAACCCTAACCCTGTCTCAGTGGAACAGCTCTAACCCTAACCCTGTCTCAGTGGAACAGCTCTAACCCTAACCCTGTCTCAGTGGAACAGCTCTAACCCTAACCCTGTCTCAGTGGAACAGCTCTAACCCTGTCTCAGTGGAACAGCTCTAACCCTAACCCTGTCTCAGTGGAACAGCTCTAACCCTAACCCTGTCTCAGTGGAACAGCTCTAACCCTAACCCTGTCTCAGTGGAACAGCTCTAACCCTAACCCTGTCTCAGTGGAACAGCTCTAACCCTGTCTCAGTGGTACAGCTCTAACCCTAACCCTGTCTCAGTGGTACAGCTCTAACCCTAACCCTGTCTCAGTGGAACAGCTCTAACCCTAACCCTGTCTCAGTGGAACAGCTCTAACCCTAACCCTGTCTCAGTGGTACAGCTCTAACCCTAACCCTGTCTCAGTGGAACAGCTCTAACCCTAACCCTGTCTCAGTGGAACAGCTCTAACCCTAACCCTGTCTCAGTGGAACAGCTCTAACCCTAACCCTGTCTCAGTGGAACAGCTCTAACCCTAACCCTGTCTCAGTGGAACAGCTCTAACCCTAACCCTGTCTCAGTGGTACAGCTCTAACCCTAACCCTGTCTCAGTGGAACAGCTCTAACCCTATCTCAGTGGTACAGCTCTAACCCTAACCCTGTCTCAGTGGAACAGCTCTAACCCTAACCCTGTCTCAGTGAAACAGCTCTAACCCTAACCCTGTCTCAGTGGAACAGCTCTAACCCTGTCTCAGTGGTACAGCTCTAACCCTAACCCTGTCTCAGTGGTACAGCTCTAACCCTAACCCTGTCTCAGTGGTACAGCTCTAACCCTAACCCTGTCTCAGTGGAACAGCTCTAACCCTAACCCTGTCTCAGTGGAACAGCTCTAACCCTAACCCTGTCTCAGTGGAACAGCTCTAACCCTAACCCTGTCTCAGTGGAACAGCTCTAACCCTAACCCTGTCTCAGTGGAACAGCTCTAACCCTAACCCTGTCTCAGTGGAACAGCTCTAACCCTAACCCTGTCTCAGTGGAACAGCTCTAACCCTAACCCTGTCTCAGTGGAACAGCTCTAACCCTAACCCTGTCTCAGTGGAACAGCTCTAACCCTAACCCTGTCTCAGTGGAACAGCTCTAACCCTAACCCTGTCTCAGTGGAACAGCTCTAACCCTATCTCAGTGGTACAGCTCTAACCCTAACCCTGTCTCAGTGGAACAGCTCTAACCCTAACCCTGTCTCAGTGGAACAGCTCTAACCCTAACCCTGTCTCAGTGGAACAGCTCTAACCCTAACCCTGTCTCAGTGGAACAGCTCTAACCCTAACCCTGTCTCAGTGGAACAGCTCTAACCCTAACCCTGTCTCAGTGGAACAGCTCTAACCCTAACCCTGTCTCAGTGGAACAGCTCTAACCCTAACCCTGTCTCAGTGGAACAGCTCTAACCCTAACCCTGTCTCGGTGGAACAGCTCTAACCCTAACCCTGTCTCAGTGGAACAGCTCTAACCCTAACCCTGTCTCAGTGGAACAGCTCTAACCCTAACCCTGTCTCAGTGGAACAGCTCTAAACCTTATCTCAGTGGAACAGCTCTAACCCTAACCCTGTCTCAGTGGAACAGCTCTAACCCTATCTCAGTGGTACAGCTCTAACCCTAACCCTGTCTCAGTGGAACAGCTCTAACCCTAACCCTATCTCAGTGGAACAGCTCTAACCCTATCTCAGTGGTACAGCTCTAACCCTAACCCTGTCTCAGTGGAACAGCTCTAAACCTTATCTCAGTGGAACAGCTCTAACCCTAACCCTGTCTCAGTGGAACAGCTCTAAACCTTATCTCAGTGGAACAGCTCTAACCCTAACCCTGTCTCAGTGGAACAGCTCTAAACCTTATCTCAGTGGAACAGCTCTAACCCTAACCCTGTCTCAGTGGAACAGCTCTAACCCTATCTCAGTGGTACAGCTCTAACCCTAACCCTGTCTCAGTGGTACAGCTCTAACCCTAAACCTGTCTCAGTGGAACAGCTCTAACCCTATCTCAGTGGTACAGCTCTAACCCTAACCCTGTCTCAGTGGAACAGCTCTAACCCTAACCCTGTCTCAGTGGAACAGCTCTAACCCTAACCCTGTCTCAGTGGAACAGCTCTAACCCTAACCCTGTCTCAGTGGAACAGCTCTAACCCTAACCCTGTCTCAGTGGAACAGCTCTAACCCTAACCCTGTCTCAGTGGAACAGCTCTAACCCTATCTCAGTGGTACAGCTCTAACCCTAACCCTGTCTCAGTGGTACAGCTCTAACCCTAACCCTGTCTCAGTGGAACAGCTCTAACCCTAACCCTGTCTCAGTGGAACAGCTCTAACCCTAACCCTGTCTCAGTGGAACAGCTCTAACCCTAACCCTGTCTCAGTGGAACAGCTCTAACCCTAACCCTGTCTCAGTGGAACAGCTCTAACCCTAACCCTGTCTCAGTGGAACAGCTCTAACCCTAACCCTGTCTCAGTGGTACAGCTCTAACCCTATCTCAGTGGTACAGCTCTAACCCTAACCCTGTCTCAGTGGAACAGCTCTAACCCTAACCCTGTCTCAGTGGTACAGCTCTAACCCTAACCCTGTCTCAGTGGAACAGCTCTAACCCTAACCCTGTCTCAGTGGTACAGCTCTAACCCTAACCCTGTCTCAGTGGAACAGCTCTAACCCTAACCCTGTCTCAGTGGAACAGCTCTAACCCTAACCCTGTCTCAGTGGTACAGCTCTAACCCTATCTCAGTGGTACAGCTCTAACCCTAACCCTGTCTCAGTGGAACAGCTCTAACCCTAACCCTGTCTCAGTGGTACAGCTCTAACCCTAACCCTGTCTCAGTGGAACAGCTCTAACCCTAACCCTGTCTCAGTGGTACAGCTCTAACCCTAACCCTGTCTCAGTGGAACAGCTCTAACCCTAACCCTGTCTCAGTGGAACAGCTCTAACCCTAACCCTGTCTCAGTGGAACAGCTCTAACCCTATCTCAGTAGTACAGCTCTAACCCTAACCCTGTCTCAGTGGAACAGCTCTAACCCTAACCCTATCTCAGTGGAACAGCTCTAACCCTAACCCTATCTCAGTGGAACAGCTCTAACCCTAACCCTGTCTCAGTGGAACAGCTCTAACCCTAACCCTGTCTCAGTGGAACAGCTCTAACCCTAACCCTATCTCAGTGGAACAGCTCTAACCCTAACCCTGTCTCAGTGGAACAGCTCTAACCCTAACCCTGTCTCAGTGGAACAGCTCTAACCCTAACCCTGTCTCAGTGGAACAGCTCTAACCCTATCTCAGTGGTACAGCTCTAACCCTAACCCTGTCTCAGTGGAACAGCTCTAACCCTAACCCTGTCTCAGTGGAACAGCTCTAACCCTAACCCTGTCTCAGTGGAACAGCTCTAACCCTATCTCAGTGGTACAGCTCTAACCCTAACCCTGTCTCAGTGGAACAGCTCTAACCCTAACCCTATCTCAGTGGAACAGCTCTAACCCTATCTCAGTGGAACAGCTCTAACCCTATCTCAGTGGTACAGCTCTAACCCTAACCCTGTCTCAGTGGAACAGCTCTAAACCTTATCTCAGTGGAACAGCTCTAACCCTAACCCTATCTCAGTGGTACAGCTCTACCCCTAACTATATCTCTTTGGTACAGGTCTAACCCTAACCCTGTCTCAGTGGTACAGCTCTAACCCTAACCCTATCTCAGTGGAACAGCTCTAACCCTAACCCTGTCTCAGTGGTACAGCTCTAACCCTAACCCTATCTCAGTGGAACAGCTCTAACCCTAACCCTATCTCAGTGGAACAGCTCTAACCCTAACCCTGTCTCAGTGGAACAGCTCTAACCCTAACCCTATCTCAGTGGAACAGCTCTAACCCTATCTCAGTGGTACAGCTCTAACCCTAACCCTGTCTCAGTGGAACAGCTCTAAACCTTATCTCAGTGGAACAGCTCTAACCCTAACCCTATCTCAGTGGTACAGCTCTAACCCTAACTATATCTCTTTGGTACAGGTCTAACCCTAACCCTGTCTCAGTGGTACAGCTCTAACCCTAACCCTATCTCAGTGGAACAGCTCTAAACCTAACCCTGTCTCAGTGGAACAGCTCTAACCCTAACCCTGTCTCAGTGGAACAGCTCTAAACCTAACCCTGTCTCAGTGGAACAGCTCTAACCCTAACCCTGTCTCAGTGGAACAGCTCTAAACCTTATCTCAGTGGAACAGCTCTAACCCTAACCCTATCTCAGTGGTACAGCTCTAACCCTAACTATATCTCAGTGGAACAGCTCTAAACCTTATCTCAGTGGTACAGCTCTAACCCTAACCCTGTCTCAGTGGAACAGCTCTAAACCTTATCTCAGTGGAACAGCTCTAACCCTAACCCTATCTCAGTGGTACAGCTCTAACCCTAACTATATCTCTTTGGTACAGGTCTAACCCTATCTCAGTGGTACAGCTCTAACCCTAACCCTGTCTCAGTGGAACAGCTCTAAACCTTATCTCAGTGGAACAGCTCTAACCCTAACCCTATCTCAGTGGTACAGCTCTAACCCTAACTCTATCTCTTTGGTACAGGTCTAACCCTATCTCTGTGGTACAGCTCTAACCCTAACTCTATCTCAGTGGTACAGCCCTAACCCTAACCCTATCTCAGTGGTACAGCCCTAACCCTAACCCTATCTCAGTGGTACAGCTCTAACCCTAACCCTAACCCTTTGGTACAGGTCTAACCCTAACCCTGTCTCAGTGGTACAGCTCTAACCCTAACCCTATCTCAGTGGAACAGCTCTAACCCTAACCCTGTCTCAGTGGTACAGCTCTAACCCTAACCCTATCTCAGTGGAACAGCTCTAACCCTAACCCTATCTCAGTGGAACAGCTCTAACCCTAACCCTGTCTCAGTGGAACAGCTCTAACCCTAACCCTATCTCAGTGGAACAGCTCTAACCCTATCTCAGTGGTACAGCTCTAACCCTAACCCTGTCTCAGTGGAACAGCTCTAAACCTTATCTCAGTGGAACAGCTCTAACCCTAACCCTATCTCAGTGGTACAGCTCTAACCCTAACTATATCTCTTTGGTACAGGTCTAACCCTAACCCTGTCTCAGTGGTACAGCTCTAACCCTAACCCTATCTCAGTGGAACAGCTCTAAACCTAACCCTGTCTCAGTGGAACAGCTCTAACCCTAACCCTGTCTCAGTGGAACAGCTCTAAACCTAACCCTGTCTCAGTGGAACAGCTCTAACCCTAACCCTGTCTCAGTGGAACAGCTCTAAACCTTATCTCAGTGGAACAGCTCTAACCCTAACCCTATCTCAGTGGTACAGCTCTAACCCTAACTATATCTCAGTGGAACAGCTCTAAACCTTATCTCAGTGGTACAGCTCTAACCCTAACCCTGTCTCAGTGGAACAGCTCTAAACCTTATCTCAGTGGAACAGCTCTAACCCTAACCCTATCTCAGTGGTACAGCTCTAACCCTAACTATATCTCTTTGGTACAGGTCTAACCCTATCTCAGTGGTACAGCTCTAACCCTAACCCTGTCTCAGTGGAACAGCTCTAAACCTTATCTCAGTGGAACAGCTCTAACCCTAACCCTATCTCAGTGGTACAGCTCTAACCCTAACTCTATCTCTTTGGTACAGGTCTAACCCTATCTCTGTGGTACAGCTCTAACCCTAACTCTATCTCAGTGGTACAGCCCTAACCCTAACCCTATCTCAGTGGTACAGCCCTAACCCTAACCCTATCTCAGTGGTACAGCTCTAACCCTAACCCTATCTCAGTGGTACAGCTCTAACCCTAACCCTATCTCTGTGGTACAGCTCTAACGCTAACCCAATCTCTGTGGTACAGCTCTAACCCTAACTCTATCTCTTTGGTACAGGTCTAACCCTATAACAGTGGTACAGCTCTAACCCTAACCCTATAACAGTGGTACAGCTCTAACCCTAACCCTATCTCAGTGGTACAGCTCTAACGCTAACCCTATCTCAGTGGTACAGCTCTAACCCTAACTCTATCTCAGTGGTACAGCCCTAACCCTAACCCTATCTCAGTGGTACAGCTCTGCTAGGCTGGTCTGGCTGCCACTCTGTTCCAATCCCAGAGTTCCAGAGTGCAAGCTGAGATGCCATGCAGGTCCTGACGGGAAACTATTTAAATTATAGCTCTTCAGGAAGGGAATAGACGCACGCATGGACACACACACACACACACACGGAACACGCTATACATTTTGAAAAGTCATCTGCAAACTGATTCTGTCAGTGGGACTTAGTTACATGTGGTTGACTGCTACAGCTTTCCTCCATAACTGTACTAGGGAGGCCACCTGGGATGAGGAGTTAGTGTGTGTGTGTGTGTGTGTGTGTGTGTGTGTGTGTGTGTGTGTGTGTGTGTGTGTGTGTGTGTGTGTGTGTGTGTGTGTGTGTGTGTGTGTGTGTGTGTGTGTGTGTGTGTGTGTGTGTGTGTGTGTGTGTGTGTGTGTGTGTGTGTCCATGAGGGAGAGGGTGTTCTCTCTAAATAGACTCTTTGTTAAATATTAACTATCTCCTCTGACAGAGAGCAGACCCCATGTCAACTCACATCTCCACCAAGCATAGCACTCACTCATTCACACACACACAGGAAGTCAAACAAATCAATCTGAGAGTGGAATAGACTTACGCATGTACACACACACACACACACACACACACACACACACACACACACACACACACACACACACACACACACACACACACACACACACACACACACACACACACACACACACACACACACACACATACACACACACTCTGAGAGGCCTGTGCCATGTCAACTCTCAAATCAAATCAAATTGTATTGATCACATACATGTGTTTATCAGATGTTATTGCAGGTGTAGCGAAATGCTTATGTTTCTAGCTCAGACAGTGCAGTAATATCTAAAAAGTCATATCTAACAATTTCACAACATATTCCCAATACACACAAATCTAAGTTTAGGAATGGAATTAGGAATATATACAGTAAATAGGGCGGCATAGACTAAAAATACAGTAAAAATACGGTTTCTGGTAAGAGTAGGTTTTAACTTGTTCACGCTACCAGGTTCCCCAAGGGCACCCCCCCCCCCCCCCACGCTCAACTCAAAAGATGCCGCACAGAATGCAAAAATATTCTTAGAAATATTTAACCTCCACACATTAACAAGTCCAATAGCTCAAATGAAAGATAAACACCTTGTTCATCTCCCCAGCAAGTCAGATTTCTAAAATGCTTTACGGCGAAAACATAGCACATATTTATGTCAAACCACCACCAAAGACACAGCCGATATATAATATGCAGCCATTTTGTCGAACAAAAGATGCAATCACTAACGCAGGATTAGAAGAAAAATAATTCACTAACCTTTTGAAAATCTTCATCAGATGACAGTAATAGGACATGTTACACAGTACGTTTATGTTTTTTTCAATAATATGCCATTTATATCCATAAATCACCGTTTACATTGATGTCATGTTCAAAACATGCTAAAAAAATGTCCGGAGAAATTATATATAACTCCCCCAGATAACGCCAGATATCAGCAATACACATCATAAACTTTGACTAAATATACATGTTCTACATATAGTTAGAAAGATACACTGCTTCTTAATGCAATCGCTTTGTCACATTTCTTTTTAGAGTTACAAAAATCGGTCATTTTTCAATAATCTGAGACGGCGCTCAGACATAAGCAATATTTCTCCGCTATGTTGGAGTCAACAGAAACACAAAATTACAACATAAATATTCCCTTACCTTTGATGGTCTTCGATCATAATGTAGTGGAAGAAGTCATACTTACCCAAAACATTGTTTGGTTTCAATTCGTGTGTCTTTGTATTAGCAAATGCTGCAAGTTCCAGCTGAAATACTACCAAAAATTACTTCTGGTCACGAACAGTTGGGTATCAAAACTTCAAAATTACATATTATATGTCGACTAAACTGGTCAAACTGAGTGCAGAATCAAGCTTTAGGATGTTCTAAACGTACAAAACCATTATCTAATCTCTAGGACGAACGTGCTTCTTGGCAGGCGATCTGTAACAAAGGAACGTGTCTCCAAAAAGCGCGCTCCCGTAACCTTGAATTTTCTTGCGACACTCAGTCTTTTGCCTACCAAAGACTCAAAACACGCAGGATTTGCACAATTAAACGCTGTACTGAATGAGGACATCTAGTGGAAGACATAGAAAGTGTCTCCAGATCCATAGCTAGTTGGGAAGGGTGGGGGCGATGACGTCAGAGTTGCCCCAAGTTTGAGGTTCCCAAAAATAGTTTGGGAGATTGCCTGCCCTGTGAGTTCTGCTATACTTACAGACATAATTCAAATGGTTTTAGAAGCTTTAGAGTGTTTTCTATCTAATAATTATTATTATATGCATATATTAGCAATTTTGGACAGATTTTTTTTCAGTTTACTATGGGCACGCAATTCCTCCAAAGGGGGCAGTATTCTACCTATCCTTAACTGGTTTTAAAACCTCTTAGGGATTAGCCCCTTTTTTCTATTTTTTTTGCCTAAAATGACATACCCAGATCTAACTGCTTGTAGCTCAGGCCCTGAAGCAAGGATTTGAATATATTATTGGTATCAAGAATGAAAGGAAACACTTTGAAGTTTATGGAAATGCGAAAGGAATGTAGTAGAATATAACACAATAGATCTGGGAGAAGAAAATACAAAGAAAAAAACAACTGTTCTTTTGTATTTTTTTTGTACCATCATCTTTGAAATGCAAGAGAAAGGCCATAATGTATTATTCCAGCCCAGGTGCAACTTAGATTTTGGCCACTAGATGGCATCAGTCTATGTGCAATGTTTTAGACTGATCCAACGAGCCATTGCATTTATGTTCAAAAGACTGCCCAAATGTGCCTAATTTCTTTATTAATAACTTTTCATGTTCAAAATTGTGCACTCTCCTCAAGCAATAGCATGGTATTATTTCACTATAATAGCTATTGTACATTGGACAGTGCAGTTAGATCAACAAGAATTTAAGCTTTCTGCCAATATCAGATATGTCTATGTCCTGGGAAATGTTCTTGTTACTTACAACATCATCCATCGCATTAGCCTATGTTTGCTCAACCGTCCCATTGAAGCGACACTGATCCCAAATAGTCACAGTGGGTGAAACATCTTCTATACACGTCCTGATAAACTCAGTCACCGTATCAGTATATTTTTCTATATTATTCTCGGAAGCTACCCGGAACATATCCCAGTCCACGTGATCAAAACAATCTTGAAGCGTTGATTGCGATTGGTCAGACCAGCGTTCAATAGTCCTTAGCACAAGTACTTCCTTTTTTTAAAAACATTTATTTTACCTTTATTTAACTAGGCAAGTCAGTTAAGAACAAATTCTTATTTTCAATGACGGCCTAAGAACAGGGGGTTAACTGCCTGTTCAGGGGCAGAACAAGGAGGAGCAAAATGGAGTCGTGGTCAGATTTGCAGATTTGCCGAAAGGAGGGTGGGGGAAGGCCTTGTAGGCATCCCGGAAGTTGGAGTTGCAGTGATCAATATTTTAGCAGCGTGTTGATAAAACTTCAGCAGCTTTTTCATCAAATTTGCTTTGTTAAAATCCTCAGCTACAATAAATACAGGCTCAGGGTTTCCAGTTAATAAAGTCCCGTGAAGTTCTTTGAGGGCCATGGTGGTATCGGCTTGAGGGGGATATGCACGCCGTGACTTTAACCAAAGAAAATTATCTTGGGAGAGAATACGGTTGGCTTTTGATTGTGAGGTCGGGTGAACAAAAGGACTTGAGTTCCTGTATGTTATCAAAATTACACCATGAGTCCTTAATCATGAAACATACACCCTCGCTCTTCTTCTTCCTGGAGAGACATTTATTCCTGTCTGCATGATGAACTGAGAACCCAACTGGCTGGACCGACTCAGACAGTATATCCCGAGAGATCCATGTTTCTGTGAAACAGAGTATGTTACAATCTCTGAGGTCTCTCTGGAAAGAAACCCTCGCCCTGAGCTTGTCAACTTTATTATCCAGAGACTGAACATTTGCGTGTAATATACTGGGAAGCAACGGGTGGTGTCCGCGCCTCCTAAATCAGACTAGAAGACCACTCTGAGTACCTCTCCTCCGCCGGCGTTGTTTTGGGTCGGTCTCTGGAATCAGTTCAATTGCCCTGGGGGGTGAAAACAAACGATCCACTTTGGGAAAGTTGTATTCCTGGTCATAATACTGGTAGTGCTGGTGAGTTACCGTCGCTCTGATATCCAATAGTTCTTCATATCTCCACCATGCATAGCACTCATTCATTCACACACACACACAGAAATATTAATTCCACTGTGTGTTTCTCAACAGTCATAAGCTAGGTGTGTCTGAGCTAGGTGTGTCTGAGCTAGTTGTGTCTCAGCAAGGTGTGTCTAAGCTAGATGAGCTAGGTGTGTCTGAGCTAGTTGTGTCTCAGCAAGGTGTGTCTAAGCTAGATGAGCTAGGTATGTCTGAGCTAAGTGAGCTAGGTGTGTCTGAGCTAGGTGACCTAGGTGTGTCTGAGCTAGTTGTGTCTGAGCTAGTTGTGTCTCAGCTAGGTGTGTCTAAGCTAGATGAGCTAGGTGTGTCTAAGCTAGGTGACCTAGGTGCGTCTGAGCTAGGTGTGTCTCAGCTAGGTATGTCTGAGCTAGGTGTGTCTATGCTAGGTGTGTCTGAGATACTTGAGCTAGGTGTGTCTGAGCTAGGTGAGCTAGTCGTGTCTGAGTTAGATGAGCTGGGTGTGTCTGAGCCGTGCTTTTACACCTGCATTGTTTGCTGTTTGGTGTTTTAGGCTGGGTTTCTGTACAGCACTTTGAGATATCAGCTGATGTACGAAGGGCTATATAAATAAATTTGATTTGATTTGATTTGATTTGATAGGTGAGCTAGGTGTGCCTAAGCTAGGTGCGTCTGAACTAGGTGAGCTAGGTGTGTCTGATTTAGATGAGCTAGGTGTATCTGAGCTTGGTGTGTCTGATCTAGTTGTTTTTGAAGTAGGTGTGTCTGAGCTAGGTGTGTATGAGCTAGGTGAGCTAAGCGTGTCTGAGCTAGGTGAGCTAGGTGTGTCTGAGCTAGGTGAGCCTGAGCTAGGTGAGCTAGGTGTGTCTGAGCTCGGTGAGCTAGGTGTGTCTGAGTGATGCGTGTCTGAGTTCCGTGTGTCTGACCTAGGTGTGTTTGAGCAAGGTGAGCTAGGTGTGTCTAAGCTAGGTGAGCTAGGTGTGTCTGAGTTAGATGAGCTGGGTGTGTCTGAGCTAGGTGAGCTAGGTGTGCCTGAGCTAGCTGTGTCTGAGCTTGGTGAGCAAGTTTTGTCTGATCTATTTGAGCTAGGTGTATCTGAGCTAGGTGTGTCTGAGCTACATGAGCTAGGTTTGTCTATGCTAGGTGAGCTAGGTGTGTCTGAGGTAGGTGTGTCTGAGTTAGGTGAGCCAGGTGTGTCTGAGCTAATTGAGTTAGGTGTGTCTGAGCTAGGTGTGTCTGAGCTAGGTGTGTCTGAGCTAGGTGAGCTAGGTGTGTCTGATTTAGATGAGCTAGGTGTATCTGAGCTTGGTGTGTCTGAACTAGTTGTTTTTGATGTAGGTGTGTCTGAGCTAGGTGTGTATGAGCTAGGTGAGCTAGGTGTGTCTGAGCTAGGTATGTCTGAAATAGGTGAGCTAAGTGTGTCTGAGCTAGGTGAGCTAGGTGTGTCTGAGCTAGGTGAGCCTGAGCTAGGTGTGTCTGAGATAGGTGAGCTACATGTGTCTGAGCTAGGTCTGTCTGAGCTAGGTGTGTCTGAGCTAGGTGTGTCTGAGCTAGGTGAGTTAGGTGTGTCTGAGCTAGGTGAGCCTGAGCTAGGTGTGTCTGAGATAGGTGAGCTACATGTGTCTGAGCTAGGTATGTCTGAGCTAGGTGTGTCTGAGCTAGGTGAGCTAGGTATGTCTTATCTAGGTGAGCAAGCTGTGTCTGAGCTCGCTGAGCTAGGTGTGTCTGAGTTAGGTGAGCCAGGTGTGTCTGAACTAGGTGTGTCTGAGCTCGGTGAGCTAGGTGTGTCTGAGCTAGGTGTGTCTGAGTTAGGTGAGCCAGATGTGTCTGAGCTAATTGAGCTAGGTGCGTCTGAGTTAGGTTTATCTGAGCTAGGTGTTTCTGAGGTAGGTGTGTCTAAGCTAGATGTGTCTGAGCAAGGTGAACTAGGTGCGTCTGTGCTAGAAAAGCTAGGTGTGTCTGAGCTAGGTGTGTCTGAACTAGTTGAACTAGGTGTGTCTGAGTTAGGTGTGTCTGAGATAGATGTGTCTGAGCTACTTGAGCTAGGTGTGTCTGAGCTTGGTGAGCTCGGTGTGTCTGAGCTAGGTAAGCTAGGTGTGTCTGAGCTAGAAAAGCTAGGTGTGTCTAAGCTAGGTGAGCTAGGTTTGTCTGAGTTAGGTGTGTCTGAGCTATGTGAGCAAGGTGTGACTGAGCTAGGTTAGCTAGGTGAGTCTGAGCTAGGTGTGCTAGGTTTGTCTGAGCTAGGTGTGTATGAGCTAGGTGTGCTAAGTGTGTCTGAGCTCGGTGAGTTACATTTGTCTGAGCTTGGTGAGCTAGGTGTGTCTGAGCTAGGTGTGTCCTACCTAGGTGAGCTTGGTGTGTCTGAGCTAGGTGAGCTAGGTGTGTCTGAGCTAGGTGAGCTAGGTGTGTCTGAGCTAGGTGAGCTAGGTGTGTCTGAGCTAATTGAGTTAGGTGTGTCTGAGCTAGGTGTGTCTGAGCTAGGTGTGTCTGAGCTAGGTGTGTCTGAGCTAGGTGAGCTAGGTGTGTCTGAGCTAGGTGTGTCTGAGCTAGGTGTGTCTGAGCTAGGTGAGCCAGGTGTGTCTGAGCTAGGTGAGCTACATTTAACATTTACATTTAAGTCATTTAGCAGACGCTCTTATCCAGAGCGACTTACAAATTGGTGCATTCACCTTATGACATCCAGTGGAACAGTCACTTTACAATAGTGCATATAAATCTTAAAGGGGGGGTGAGAGGGATTACTTATCCTATCCTAGGTATTCCTTAAAGAGGTGGGGTTTCAGGTGTCTCCGGAAGGTGGTGATTGACTCCGCTGTCCTGGTGTCGTGAGGGAGTTTGTTCCACCATTGGGGGGCCAGAGCAGCGAACAGTTTTGACTGGGCTGAGCGGGAGCTGTACTTCCTCAGTGGTAGGGAGGCGAGCAGGCCAGAGGTGGATGAACGCAGTGCCCTTGTTTGGGTGTAGGGCCTGATCAGAGCCTGGAGGTACTGAGGTGCCGTTCCCCTCACAGTACTAGGTGCCGTTCCCCTCACAGCTCCGTAGG
The DNA here is from genome assembly GCF_021184085.1 of Oncorhynchus gorbuscha. Taxonomy (NCBI): domain Eukaryota; kingdom Metazoa; phylum Chordata; class Actinopteri; order Salmoniformes; family Salmonidae; genus Oncorhynchus; species Oncorhynchus gorbuscha. The sequence continues at coordinate 84,372,303 of NC_060186.1, read as the reverse complement.
CAAGCACCATGGTCTTGTAGCGGATGCGAGCTTCAACTGGAAGCCAGTGGAGAGAACGGAGGAGCGGGGTGACGTGAGAGAACTTGGGAAGGTTGAACACCAGACGGGCTGCGGCGTTCTGGATGAGTTGAAGGGGTTTAATGGCACAGGCAGGGAGCCCAGCCAACAGCGAGTTGCAGTAATCCAGACGGGAGATGACAAGTGCCTGGATTAGGACCTGCGCCGCTTCCTGTGTGAGGCAGGGTCGTACTCTGCGGATGTTGTAGAGCATGAACCTACAGGAACGGGCCACCGCCTTGATGTTGGTTGAGAACGACAGGGTGTTGTCCAGGATCACGCCAAGTTTCTTAGCGCTCTGGGAGGAGGACACAATGGAGTTGTCAACCGTGATGGCGAGATCATGGAACGGGCAGTCCTTCCCCGGGAGGAAGAGCAGCTCCGTCTTGCCGAGGTTCAGCTTGAGGTGGTGATCCGTCATCCACACTGATATGTCTGCCAGACATGCAGAGATGCGATTCGCCACCTGGTCATCAGAAGGGGAAAGGAGAAGATTAATTGTGTGTCGTCTGCATAGCAATGATAGGAGAGACCATGTGAGGTTATGACAGAGCCAAATGACTTGGTGTATAGCGAGAATAGGAGAGGGCCTAGAACAGAGCCCTGGGGGACACCAGTGGTGAGAGCGCGTGGTGAGGAGACAGATTCTCGCCACGCCACCTGGTAGGAGCGACCTGTCAGGTAGGACGCAATCCAAGCGTGGGCCGCGCCGGAGATGCCCAACTCGGAGAGGGTGGAGAGGAGGATCTGATGGTTCACAGTATCGAAGGCAGCCGATAGATCTAGAAGGATGAGAGCAGAGGAGAGAGAGTTAGCTTTAGCAGTGCGGAGCGCCTCTGTGATACAGAGGAGAGCAGTCTCAGTTGAATGACTAGTCTTGAAACCTGACTGATTTGGATCAAGAAGGTCATTCAGAGAGAGATAGTGGGAGAGCTGGCCAAGGACGGCACGTTCAAGAGTTTTGGAGAGAAAAGAAAGAAGGGATACTGGTCTGTAATTGTTGACATCGGAGGGATCGTAGGCTTTTTCAGAAGGGGTGCAACTCTCGCTCTCTTGAAGACGGAAGGGACGTAGCCAGCGGTCAGGGATGAGTTGATGAGCGAGGTGAGGTAAGGGAGAAGGTCTCCGGAAATGGTCTGGAGAAGAGAGGAGGGGATAGGGTCAAGCGGGCAGGTTGTTGGGCGGCCGGCCGTCACAAGACGTGAGATTTCATCTGGAGAGAGAGAGGGGAGAAAGAGGTCAGAGCACAGGGTAGGGCAGTGTGAGCAGAACCAGTGGTGTCGTTTGACTTAGCAAACGAGGATCGGATGTCGTCGACCTTCTTTTCAAAATGGTTGACGAAGTCATCTGCAGAGAGGGAGGGGGGGGGGGGAGGGGGAGGAGGATTCAGGAGGGAGGAGAAGGTGGCAAAGAGCTTCCTAGGGTTAGAGGCAGATGCTTGGAATTTAGAGTGGTAAAAAGTGGCTTTAGCAGCAGAGACAGAGGAGGAAAATGTAAAGAGGAGGGAGTGAAAGGATGCCAGGTCCGCAGGGAGGCGAGTTTTCCTCCATTTCCGCTCGGCTGCCCGGAGCCCTGTTCTGTGAGCTCGCAATGAGTCATCGAGCCACGGAGCCGGAGGGGAGGACCGAGCCGGCCTGGAGGATAGGGGACATAGAGAGTCAAAGGATGCAGAGAGGGAGGAGAGGAGGGTTGAGGAGGCAGAGTGAGGAGATAGGTTGGAGAAGGTTTGAGCAGAGGGAAGAGATGATAGGATGGAAGAGGAGAGAGTAGCGGGGGAGAGAGAGCGAAGGTTGGGACGGCGCGATACCATCCGAGTAGGGGCAGTGTGGGCGGTGTTGGATGAGAGCGAGAGGGAAAAGGATACAAGGTAGTGGTCGGAGACATGGAGGGGAGTTGCAGTGAGGTTAGTGGAAGAACAGCATCTAGTAAAGATGAGGTCGAGCGTATTGCCTGCCTTGTGAGTAGGGGGGGAAGGTGAGAGGGTGAGGTCAAAAGAGGAGAGGAGTGGAAAGAAGGAGGCAGAGAGGAAAGAGTCAAAGGTAGACGTGGGGAGGTTAAAGTCACCCAGAACTGTGAGAGGTGAGCCGTCCTCAGGAAAGGAGCTTATCAAGGCATCAAGCTCATTGATGAACTCTCCGAGGGAACCTGGAGGGCGATAAATGATGAGGATGTTAAGCTTGAAAGGGCTGGTAACTGTGACAGCATGGAATTCAAAGGAGGCGATAGACAGATGGGTAAGGGGAGAAAGAGAGAATGACCGCTTGGGAGAGATGAGGATCCCGGTGCCACCACCCCGCTGACCAGAAGCTCTCGGGGTGTGCGAGAACACGTGGGCGGACGAAGAGAGAGCAGTAGGAGTAGCAGTGTTGTCTGTGGTGATCCATGTTTCCGTCAGTGCCAAGAAGTCGAGGGACTGGAGGGAGGCATAGGCTGAGATGAACTCTGCCTTGTTGACCGCAGATCGGCAGTTCCAGAGGCTACCGGAGACCTGGAACTCCAGGTGGGTCGTGCGCGCTGGGACCACCAGATTAGGGTGGCCGCGGCCACGCGGTGTGGAGCGTTTGTATGGTCTGTGCAGAGAGGAGAGAACAGGGATAGACAGACACATAGTTGACAGGCTACAGAAGAGGCTACGCTAATGCAAAGGAGATTGGAATGACAAGTGGACTACACGTCTCGAATGTTCAGAAAGTTAAGCGTAAGTAGCAAGAATCTTATTGACTAAAATGATTAAAATGATACAGTACTGCTGAAGTAGGCTAGCTGGCAGTGGGTGCTTTGTTGACACTACACTAATCAAGTCGTTCCGTTGAGTGTAATAGTTTCTGCAGTGCTGCTATTCGGGGGCTAGCTGGCTAGCTAGCAGTGTTGTTTACGTTACATTGCATTAAAAGAACGACAATAGCTGGCTAGCTAACCTAGAAAATCGCTCTAGACTACACAATTATCTTTGATACAAAGACGGCTATGTAGCTAGCTATGTAGCTAGCTACGATCAAACAAATCAAACCGTTGTACTGTAATGAAATGAAATGAAAATGTGATACTACCTGTGAATGCGACCGGGTTGTGAGTCTATTCGGTAGACGTTGGCTAGCTGTTGGCTAGCTGTCGGCCAGCTGTTGGCTAGCTGTTGGCTAGCTAGCAGAGTCTCCTACGTTAAGGACGACAAATAGCTGGATAGCTAACCTCGGTAAATTAAGATAATCACTCTAAGAATACACACTCTAAACTACACAATTATCTTGGATACGAAGACAGCAAAGACAGCTATGTAGCTAGCTAACACTACACTAATCAAGTCGTTCAGTTGAGTGTAATAGTTTCTCCACTGCAGCTAATCAGTGGACGTTAGCTAGCTGGCTAGTGAAGACTACGTTAGGACGGCGAAATACGATAATTACGCAATTATCTTTGATACAAAGACGGCTATGTAGCTAGCTAAGAGGAAATTGCTAAGATTAGACAAATCAAACCGTTGTGCTATAATGAAATGTAATGAAATGTAATGAAAAAGTTATACTACCTGCGGGAGCGAAGTGCCGATGCGACCACTCGCTCCAAACCAGAAGTCACGTCTGACTTTGTCTGAGCTAGGTGATCTGGGTGTGTCTGAGCTAGGTGTGACTGAGCTAGGTGAGCTAGGTGTGTCTGAGCTAGGTGTGTCTGAGTTAGGTGAGTTAGGTGTGTCTGAGCTAGGTGAGCCTGAGCTAGGTGTGTCTGAGATAGGTGAGCTACACCTAGCACACCTAGCTGAAACACACCTAGCTCATATAGCTCAGACACACCTACCTTAGACACACCTAGCTCTGACACACCTAGCTCTGACACACCTGTCTAAGACACACCTAGTTCAATCAGCTCAAGAAAAAAAAACTCAGAAACATCAATCTCCTGTATATTTTTTATTTTATTTTAACTTTATTTTACTAGGCAAGTCAGGTAAGAACAAATTCTTATTTTCAATGACAGTCAGACACACCTAGCTCAGACACACCTAACACACCTTGCACAGAAACACCTAGCTCATGTAGCTCAGACACACCTAGCTCACCTAGATCAGACAGGTCAGGCTCACCTAGCTTAGACACATCTAGCTCACCTTGGTCAGACACACGGAACTCAGACAAACCTCGCTCAGACACACCTAGCTCAGATACACCAAACTCAGACGCACCTAGCTCAATGAGCTCAGACACACCTGGCTCACCTAGCATAGACAAACCTAGCTCATGTAGCTCAGACACACCTAGCTCATGTAGCTCAGACAAAACTAGCTCACCTAGCTCAGACACAGCTCTCAGACACACCTAGCTCACCTAGCTCAGACACACCTAGTTCACCTACCTCAGACACACCTAGCTCACCTAGCTCAAACACACCTAGCTCACCGAGCTCATACACACCTAGCTCAGACACACCTACTTCAAAAACAACTAGATCAGACACACCAAGCTCAGATACACCTAGCTCACCTAAATCAGACACACCTAGGTCACCTAGCTCAGACACACCTAGCTCAGACACACCTAGCTCAGACACACCTAGCTCAGACACAGCTGGCTCAGGCACATGTGTCTGACCTAGGTGAGCTCGGTGTGTCTGATCTAGGTGAGCTAGGTGTGTCTGAGCTACATGAGCTAGGTGTTTCTGTGCAAGGTGTGTTAGGTGTGTCTGAGCTAGGTGTGTCTGACTGTCATTGAAAATAAGAATTTGTTCTTACCTATATTGCCTAGTTAAATAAAGTTAAAATAAAATAAAAAATATACAGGAGATTGATGTTTCTGAGGTTGTTTTTTCTTGAGCTGATTGAACTAGGTGTGTCTTAGACAGGTGTGTCAGAGCTAGGTGTGTCTAAGGTAGGTGTGTCTGAGCTATATGAGCTAGGTGTGTTTCAGCTAGGTGTGCTAGGTGTGTCTGAACTAGGTGTGTCTGAGCTCGGTGAGCTTGGTTTGTCTGAGCTAGGTGAGCTAAGGGTGTCTGATATACACTGCTCAAAAAATAAAGGGAACACTAAAATAACACATCCTAGATCTGCATGAATGAAATATTCTTCTTAAATACTTTTTTCATTACATAGTTGAATGTGCTGACAACAAAATCACACAAAAATGATCAATGGAAATCAAATTTATCAACCCATGGAGGTCTGGATTTGGAGTCACACTCAACATTAAAGTGGAAAACCATACTACAGGCTGATCCAACTTGGATGTAATGTCCTTAAAACAAGTCAAAATGAGGCTCAGTAGTGTGTGTGGCCTCCATGTGCCTGTATGACCTCCCTACAACGCCTGGGCATGCTCCTGATGAGGTGGCGGATGGTCTCCTGAGGGATCTCCTCCCAGACCTGGACTAAAGCATCCGCCAATTCCTGGACAGTCTGTGGTGCAACGTGACATTGGTGGATGGAGCGAGACATGATGTCCCAGATGTGCTCAATTGGATTCAGGTCTGGCTAACGGGCGGGCCAGTCCATAGCATCAATGCCTTCCTCTTGCAGGAACTGCTGACACACTCCAGCCACATTAGGTCTAGAATTTTCTTGCATTAGGAGGAACCCAGGGCCAACCGCACCAGCATAAGGTCTCACAAGGGGTCTGAGGATCTCATCTCGGTACCTAATGGCAGTCAGGCCACCTCTGGCGAGCATATGGAGGGCTGTGCGGCCCCCCCAAAGAAATGCCACCCCACACCATGACTGACCCACCGCCAAACCGGTAATGCTGGAAGCTGTTGCAGGCAGCAGAACGTTCTCCACGGTGTCTCCAGACTGTCACGTCTGTAACATGTGCTCAGTGTGAACCTGCTTTCATCTGTGAAGAGCACAGGGCGCCAGTGGAGAATTTGCCAATCTTGGTGTTCTCTGGCAAATGAAAAACTTCCTGCACGGTGTTGGGCTGTAAGCACAACCCCCACCTGTGGACGTCGGGCCCTCATACCACCCTCATGGAGTCTGTTTCTGACCGTTTGAGCAGACACATGCACATTTGTGGCCTGCTGGAGGTCATTTTGCAGGGCTCTGGCAGAGCTCTTCCGGCTCCTCCTTGCACAAAGGCGGAGGTAGCGGTCCTGCTGCTGGGTTGTTGCCGTCATACGGCCTCCTCCATGTCTCCTGATGTACTGGCCTGTCTCCTGGTAGCGCCTCCATGCTCTGGACACTACGCTGACAGACACAGCAAACCTTCTTACCACAGCTCGCATTGATGTTCCATCCTGGATGAGCTGCACTACCTGAGCCACTTGTGTGGGTTGTAGACTCAGTCTCATGCTACCACTAGAGTGAAAGCACCACCAGCATTCAAAAGTGACCAAAACATCAGTCAGGAAGCATAGGAACTGAGAAGTGGTCTGTGGTCCTCACCTGCAGAACCACTCCTTTATTGGGGGTGCCTTGCTAATTGCCTATCATTTCCACCTGTTGTCTATTCCATTTGCACAACAGCATGTTAAATTTATTGTCAATCAGTGTTACTTCCTAAGTGGACAGTTTGATTTCACAGAAGTGTGATTGACTTGGAGTTACATTGTGTTGTTTAAATGTTCCCTTTATTTTTTTGAGCAGTGTATTATTCATTGTTCTGGGTCTTTTTAGGCTTTGTGTCATTTTAGTATAAAATTGGTATTTTACTAAGATCATGCAATGTATATTTTAATGCTTGACTTGTCAAACTGTTAGCCAGTCTGAGTGTTATACTTTTAGCCTGTTAGTGTGTTTTCCTGCTTTTCCAGTCAGACTGGTAGCATGTTAGCCTGTTAGCCAATCAGTCTTTTGGCCCGTTAGCCATTCTGAGTGCAATCATGTTAGCCTGTTAGCAGTCAGTCTCATATCCTGTTAGCCAGTCAGACTGTCAGGCTGTTAACCTGTCAGCCTGTTAGCCTGTAAGTCTGTTATCCAGTCAGCCTGTTAGCCTCTTAGCCAGTCGTATGTTAGCCTGTTATCCTCTTAGTCAGTCAGACTGTTAGCCAGTTGGCAGTCTGAGTGTTATCCTGTTTCACTGCACCAGAGAGAGAGATCGAGAGGGAGAGAGAGGTAGAGAAAGACAAAGACAGAAATGAGGTAAAACTGCCCCCCCCCAGTCTTTGTCCCACTACCACCAACTCCCTAATTTACCCCTGCCACCCACCCACACAGACAGCCTGTTAGCCTGTAAGTCTCCTAGACCAGAGTGGTGAGAAACTCTGCCCTGCTGTAGTTGTCACTTCAGATGTGCTGCAGAGGGTGTATGTGTGTGTGTGTTTTTGCGTGTGGGGGGGGGGGGGTCTAGGGCTGTGCCTCAGGGCCTCGCATGCGCTACAAAAGACTCCACTCAACTCCGGTTAGTTCTCTCTACTACCATATAAGCACTGACGGACCACACACATTCCAGAAGATTATTGAAATGACTGGTGTGTGTGTGTGTGTGTGTGTGTGTGTGTGTGTGTGTGTGTGTGTGTGTGTGTGTGTGTGTGTGTGTGTGTGTGTGTGTGTGTGTGTGTGTGTGTGTGTGTGTGTGTGTGTGTGTGTGTGTGTGTGTGTGTGTGTGTGTGTGTTTGATAGTTGCATCATGTTGATTTGTGGTTTCAGTGTGTGTTTCTGTTTGTAACAGCTCAGATGAGGACTGGCTCCAGGCAGCTGGTTTGCTCCAGGCCACGTTCAGTTCTGTCGAGGCGTGTTAGTCCCCAACCAACCTGTCACCCCCAGCTAGAGATTGATAGCATAGTACACACACACACACACACACACACACACACACACACACACACACACACACACACACACACACACACACACACACACACACACACACACACACACACACACACACACACACACACACACACACTCTGTAGTATAACCATTATAACTTTTAACGAATCAAAACTAATCATAATGCCAGTAAAAAGTCAAATTACCAAAGTTGCTAAGCTTCAACAAATGTCAAAATATCTCCTTTATTTGGTAAAACGAGTTGATTATACAGGTAGCAGATCAGCTCATGAATAACGGGGAGATGAAAAGTGGAAATAGTTTAAATATCAAGTTCTTAACAGAGACCAAATCTGTTTGAAAATATCCATATATACTCTCAAACAGTTTGCTGATCACACTTTCTCTACTGAAGCTCTCATATGGACAACAACAGGAGACAGCTCAGAGAAGCTCTCATATGGACAGCAATAAGAGACAGCTCAGAGAAGCTCTCATATGGACAGCAACAGGAGACAGCTCAGAGAAGCTCTCATATGGACAACAACAGGAGACAGCTCAGAGAAGCTCTCATATGGACAGAAATAAGAGACAGCTCAGAGAAGCTCTCATATGGACAGCAACAGGAGACAGCTCAGAGCTCTCATATGGACAGCAATAAGAGACAGCTCAGAGAAGCTCTCATATGGACAGAAATAAGAGACAGCTCAGAGAAGCTCTCATATGGACAGCAACAGGAGACAGCTCAGAGAAGCTCTCATATGGACAACAACAGGAGACAGCTCAGAGAAGCTCTCATATGGACAACAACAGGAGACAGCTCAGAGAAGCTCTCATATGGACAACAACAGGAGACAGCTCAGAGAAGCTCTCATATGGACAACAACAGGAGACAGCTCAGAGAAGCTCTCATATGGACAGAAATAAGAGACAGCTCAGAGCTCTCATATGGACAGCAATAAGAGACAGCTCAGAGAAGCTCTCATATGGACAGCAATAAGAGACAGCTCAGAGAAGCTCTCATATGGACAGCAATAAGAGACAGCTCAGAGCTCTCATATGGACAGCAATAAGAGACAGCTCAGAGAAGCTCTCATATGGACAGCAATAAGAGACAGCTCAGAGCTCTCATATGGACAGCAATAAGAGACAGCTCAGAGCTCTCATATGGACAGCAATAAGAGACAGCTCAGAGAAGCTCTCATATGGACAGCAATAAGAGACAGCTCAGAGAAGTGGGGGACATGTTACAATGGTATTTTGACATGCATAGGCAAGAAACATGCTTTGATAATGCAACCTATGGATTAAGTTTAGTTTTTGAGCTTCTAGTCATGAAATCTATGCAGCCTACTCAATCACTTGTTATAGCTACTGTTTACTGGCCTCTTGGGCCGTATACAGCTTTCCTCACTGAGTTCCCTGAATTCCTATCGGACCTCGTAATCATGGCAGGTAAAATTCACAGTTTTGGTGACTTCAATATTCACATGGATAAGTCCATAGACCCTCTCCAAAAGGCTTTCAGAGCTATCATCAACTCAGTGGGTTTTGTCTAACATGTCTCGAGACCTACGCATTGTCATAATCATACCCTGGATCTAGTTTTGTCCTGTTGAATTGATATTGTGGATCTAAATGTTTTTCCTTATAATCCTGGACTCTCGGTCCGCGATTTTAATAAGTTTGCATTGCAACAAATAATTAGGTCAGATCCCAACCAAGGATTATCAAGAGCCGTGCTATAAATTCTCAGACAACCCAAAGATTCCTAGTTGCCCTTCCAGACTCCCTCTTACCTACACAAGGATGTCGGAGTACAGAAATCAGTTAACTGCCTAACTGAGGATCTAAACTTAAATTTGTATAATACCCTTACCCTCCAATCGAAAATCAAATCAAGAATCGGCTTTCTATTCCGCAACAAAGCCTCCTTCACTCACGCTGCCAAGCTTACCCTAGTAAAACTGACTATCCTACCGATCCTCGACTTCGGCGACGTCATCTACAAAATTGCTTCCAACACTCTACTCAGCAAACTGGATGCAGTTTATCACAGTGCCATCCGTTTTGTCACTAAAGCACCTTATACTACCCACCACTGCGACTTGTATGCTCTAGTCGGCTGGCCCTCGCTACATATTCGTCGCCAGACCCACTGGCTTCAGGTCATCTACAAGGCCATGCTAGGCAAAGCTCCGCCTTATCTCAGCTCACTGGTCACGATGGCAACACCCATCCGTAGCACGCGCTCCAGCAGGTGTATCTCATTGATCATCCCTAAAGCCAACACCTCATTCGGCCGCCTTTCGTTCCAGTACTCTGCTGCCTGTGACTGGAACGAATTGCAAAAATCGCTGAAGTTGGAGTCTTTTATCTCCCTCACCAACTTCAAACATCAGCTAGCTGAGCAGCTAACCGATCGCTGGAGCTGTACATAGTCTATCGGCAAATAGCCCACCCATTTTCACCTACCTCATCCCCACAGTTTTTATTTATTTACTTTTCTGCTCTTTTGCACACCAATATCTCTACCTGTTCATGATCATCTGATCATTTATCACTCCAGTGTTAATCTGCAATATTGTAATTATTCGCCTACCTCCTCATGCCTTTTGTACACATTGTATATAGACTCCCCTTTTTTTCTCTGTGTTATTGACTTGTTAATTGTTTACTCCACGTGTAACTCTGTGTTATCTGTTCACACGGCTATGCTTTATCTTGGCCAGGTCGCAGTTGCAAATGAGAACCTGTTCTCAACTAGCCTACCTGGTTAAATAAAGGTGAAAAAAATATATTTAAAAAAATTCGTATGGCTAAAAACAAATAAACAATTGTCGCAAGAAACTAGCTCCCTGGTATACAGAAAATACCAGAGCCCTGAAACAAGCTTCCATAAAATTTGAACGGAGATTATGTTCCACCAAATTGGAAGTCTTTCGACTAGCTTGGAAAGACAGTACCATGCAATATCAAAAACGTCCTCACTGCTGCATCAATAAGCCTATTATTCAAACCTGATTGAGAATAAAAACTATCAAAAATGTATTTCAGATTCTGTCTCAAAGCTAACTAAAAAGCTGCTCCTATTTTGGATGTAGTCTTGTGGTGCGCGTGGATGAGGGCGCGCACTTCGTTATTTATCTCTGGTATTGAACATACTATTCTCAGTCTTAAATTTCATCATTTATTTACATATTAGGGTACCTTAGGATTGATTAGAAACGTTGTTTGACTTGTTTGGACGAAGTTTATTGGTAAATTTTGGGATTCCTTTGTATGCATTTTGAACGAGGGAAACCGGTGGATTACTGAATCAAGCACGCCAACTAAACTGACTTTTTTGGGATATAAAGAAGGACTTTATCGAACAAAACAACCATTTGTTATGTAGCTGGGACCCTTGGGATTGCAAACAGAGGAAGATCTTCAAAGGTAAGTAATTTATTTTATCGCTACTTCTGACTTTCATGACTCCTCTGCTTGTTTGGAAAATGTTTGTAATGCTTTTCTACGCGGGGCACTGTCCTCAGATAATCGCATGGTATGCTTTCGCCGTAAAGCCTTTTTGAAAATCTGACAAAGCGGATGGATTAAGAAGTTAAGCTTTTAAACGATGTAAGACACTTGTATTTTCATGAATGTTTAATATTACGAATTTTGTATTTTGAATTTCACGCTCTGCAATTTCACCTGATGTTGTCGAGGTGGGACACTGTGTTAACAAACCTCCAGATGAGCTTCAATGCCATACAACTCCCCTTCCGTGGCCTCCAGCTGCTCTTAAATGCAAGTAAAACTAAATGCATGCTCTTCAACCGATCACTGCCCGCACCTCCCCAGCATCACTACTCTGGACGGTTCTGACTTATGTGGACAATATGTGGACAACTACAAATACCTAGGTTTCTGGTTAGACTGTAAACTCTCCTTCCAGACTCACATTAAGCATCTCCAATAAAAAATAAAAATTTAGAATCTGCTTCCTGTTTTGTAACAAAGCATCCTTCACTCATGCTGCCAAACATACCCTCGTAAAACTGTAAATACCCTCGTAAAACACATGCAACAACACAGAGTTACACATGGAATACACAAACATACAGTCAATAATACAGTAGAAAAAGTCTATATACAGGGTGTGTAAATTAAGTAGGATAAGGGAGGTAAAGGCAATAAATAGGACATGGAGGTGAAGTAATTACAATATAGCAATTAAACACTGGCGTGATAGGTGCGCAGAAGATGAAGGTGCAAGTAGAGATATTGGGGTGCAAAGGAGCAAGATAAATAAATAAATACAGTATGGGGATGAGGTAGTTGGATGGACTATTAATAGATGGGCTATGTGGCGGACTGCAATAGCATCGAATAGTCCCCGCGATATGCAACTGTTCAGGGAAGTCAGGAACCAATACACGCAGTCAGTCAGGAAAGCAAAGGCCAGCTTCTTCAGGCAGAAATTTGCATCCTGTAGCTCTAACTCCAAAAAGTTCTGGGACACTGTAAAGTCCATGGAGCACCTCCTCCCAGCTGCCCACTGCACTGAGGCTAGGTAACACGGTCACCACCAATAAATCCATGATAATCGAAAACTTCAACAAGCATTTCTCAACGGCTGGCCATGTCTTCCTCCTGGCTATTCCAACCTCGGCCAACAGCTCCACCCCCCCGCAGCTACTCACCCAAGCATCCTCAGCATCTCCTTTACCCAAATCCAGATAGCAGATGTTCTGAAAGAGCTGCCAAACCTGGACCCGTACAAATCAGCTGGGCTTGACATTCTGGACCCTCTATTTCTGAAACTATCCATCGCCATTGTCCCAACCCCTATTACCAGCCTGTTCAACCTCTCTTGCATATCGTCTGAGATCCCCAAGGACTGGATGCTGCCGCGGTCATCCCCCTCTTCAAAGGGGGACTCTTCAAAGGGGGAGACACCCTGGACCCAAACTGTTACAGACCTATATCCATCCTGCCCTGCCTATCTAAGGTCTTCGAAAGCAAAGTCAATCTAAGGTCTTCGAAAGCCAAGTCAATCTAACATATCAGTGAATATCTTGAATCCCACCATACCATCTCCGCTGTGCAATCTGGTTTCGGAGCAGGTCATGGGTGCACCTCAGACACGCTCAAGGTACTAAACCGCTATCGATAAAAGATAGTACTGTGCAGCCGTCTTCATCGACCTGGCCAAGGCTTTCGACTCTGTCAATCATCATATTCTTATCGGCAGACTCAGTAGCCTCGGTTTTTCTAATGACTGCCTTGCCTGGTTCACCAACTACTTTGCAGACAGAGTTCAGTGTGTCAAATCGGAGGGCATGTTGTCTGGTCCTCTGGCAGTCTCTATGGGGGTGCCACAGGGTTAATTTCTCGGGCCGACTCTTTTCTCTGTATATATCAAATGATGTTGCTCTTTCTGCGGGCGATTACCTGATCCACCTCTATGCAGACGCTGTGCTATCTAACCTCCAAACGAGCTACAATGCCATACAACACTCCTTCCGTGGCCTCCAACTGCTCTTAAACGCTAGTAAAACCAAATGCATGCTTTTCAACCATTCATTGCCTGCACCCGGACGCCCGACTAGCATCACCACCCTGGATATTTCTGACCTAGAATATGTGGACACCTATAAGTACCTAGGTGTCTGGCTAGACTGTAAACTCTTCTTCCAGACTCATATCAAACATCTCCAATCTAAAATCAAATCCAGAGTCGGCTTTCCATTCCGCAACAAAGCCTCCTTCACTCACGCCGCCAAACTTACCCTAGTAAAACTGACTATCCTACCGATCCTCGACTTCGGCGATGTCATCTACAAAATAGCTTCCAATACTTTACTCAGCAAACTGGATGCAGTTTATCACAGTGCCATCCACTTTGTTACTAAAGCACCTTATACCACCCACCACTGCGACCTGTATGCTCTAGTCGGCTGGCCCTCGCTACATATTCGTCGCCAGACCCACTGGCTCCAGGTCATCTACAAGTCTATGCTAGGTAAAGCTCTGCCTTATCTCAGTTCACTGGTCACGATGGCAACACCCTCCTGTAGCACGCGCTCCAGCAGGTGTATCTCACTGATCATCCCTAAAGCCAACACCTAATTTGGCCGCCTTTTCTTCCAGTTCTCTGCTGCCTGTGACTGGAACGAATTGCAAAAATCGTTGAAGTTGGAGACTTTTATCTCCCTCACCAACTTTAAATATCTGCTATCTGAGCAGCTAACCGATCGCTGCAGCTGTACATAGTCCATTGGTAAATAGCCCACCCAATTTACCTACCTCATCCCCATACTGATTTTATTTATTTACTTTTCTTTTGCACACCAGTATCTCTACCTGCACACGGCCATCTGATCATTTTCCACTCCAGTGTTAATCTGCTGAATTGTAATTATGCGCCTACCTCCTCATGCCTTTGCACACAATGTATATAGACATGTTTTTTTTTCTACTGTGTTATTGACTTGTTTATTGTTTACTCCATGTGCAACTCTGTGTTGTTGTCTGTTCACACTACTATGCTTTATCTTGGCCAGGTCGCAGTTGTAAATGAGAACTTGTTCTCAACTAGCCTACCTGGTTAAATAAAGGTGAAATAAAATAAAATATTAAAAATATCATGGTAGTTACAAACAGCACAGGAATGAAATCATCAACATATATTGGTCACATCTTTACTAATGCTGCAGAAATTTGCTTTAAAGCAGTATCCAAATCCATAGGATGTAGTGATCACAATATAATAGCCATATCTAGGGAAACCAAAGTTCCAAAGGCTGGGCCGAATGTAGTGCATAAGAGGTCATACAATAAGTTTTGTAGTGATTCATATGTTAATGATGTAAAGAATATTTGCTGGTCTGTGGTGTGTAATGAGGAGCAACCAGACGCTGCACTTGACGCATTTATGAAACTACTTATTCCAGTTACTAATAAGAACGCACACATTAAGAAAATGACTTTAAAAACTGTTAAGTCCCCGTAGATTGATGAGGAATTGAAAAAACTACACATGTGGAGATGATCCATTCACCTACTCTGCGTCTCACAAAGACACAGACATCATTAAAGCACCATCACACCTCCTCCTCCATGCTTCACGGTGGGAACCACACATGTGGAGATGATCCATTCACCCACTCTGCGTCTCACAAAGACACAGACATCATTAAAGCACCATCACACCTCCTCCTCCATGCTTCACGGTGGGAACCACACATGTGGAGATGATCCATTCACCTACTCTGCGTCTCACAAAGATACAGACATCATTAAAGCACCATCACACCTCCTCCTCCATGCTTCACGGTGGGAACCAAACATGCGGAGATGATCCATTCACCTACTCTGCGTCTCACAAAGACACAGTGGTTGGAACCAAAAATCTCAAATTTGGACTCATCAGACCAAAGGACAGATTTCCACCAGTCTAATGTCCATTGCTCGTGTTTCTTGGCCCAAGCAAGTCTCTTCTTATTATTGGTGTCCTTTAGTAGTGGCTTCTTTGCAGCAATCCGACTATGGAGGCCTGATTCATGTAGTCTCCTCTGAACAGTTGATGTTGAGATGTGTCAGTTACTTGAACTCTGTGAAGCATTTATTTGGGCTGCAATCTGAGGTGCAGTTAATTGCCGATTTCTGAGGCTGGTAACTCTAATGAACTTATCCTCTGCAACAGAGGTAACTCAAAGTCTTCCTTTCCTGTGGCGGTCCTCATTAGAGACAGTTTCATCATAGCGCTTGAAGGTTTTTGCGACTGCATTTGAAGAAACTTTCAACGTTCTTAAAATGTTCCGCATTGACTGAACTTCATGTCTTAAAGTAATGATGGACTGACCTTCATGTCTTAAAGTAATGATGGACTGTAATTTCTCTTTGCTTATTTGAGCTGTTCTTGCCATGATATGGACTTGGTCTTTTACCAAATAGGGATATCTTCTGTATACAACCCCTAGCTTGTAGGTGTTGTTCTGCCCCTGAACAAGGCAGTTAACCCACTGTTCCTAGGCCGTCAATGAAAATAAGAATTTGTTCTTAACTGACTTGGCTAGTTAAATAAAGGTAATTAAAAAAATATCTATTCCAGCTGACAAACTCATGAAACTGGTTTAGATAATGGCAAGATTGTGCAGGGCTGTCATCAAGGCAAAGAGTGGCGAATTTGAAGAATCTCAAATTTGAAATATAGGAAGATCAAGACAGTAACTTAACAAACTAAATTTGAGTATATTGAAAATAGCCTGGCATAACCTAATGCACCCCTCCTAGGGATGGCATGGGAGAGCACTAGCAAGCCAGTGACTCAGCCCCCGTCATAGGGTCAGAGGCAGAGAATCCCAGTGGAGAAATGGAGCCATCCAGGCAGAGACAGCAAGGGGTGGTTTGTCATTCCAGTGCCTTGCCGTTCACCTTCGCACCCCTGGCCCAGACTACATTCAAACAATAGGACCTACTGAAGAGAGTCTTCAGTATAGACAAAGGTTGATATCAAGTCTGATGCTCTCACATGGATAGGCAGACCAGGCCATGAAAATGTATCCCTATAGGAGAAAGCTCTGCTTCTAGCTGTTTACATAGAAATTCTTCAAACAATAAGGAGGCATGTGTCTTGTTACCGTAGCGTACATGTAGATATGTACGGCAGGACCTAACTGGAGAGAAGGGTAGGACCAAGTCCATGTAATGCTTTCTAGGTTAG
Source organism: Oncorhynchus gorbuscha (assembly GCF_021184085.1). Classification (NCBI taxonomy): domain Eukaryota; kingdom Metazoa; phylum Chordata; class Actinopteri; order Salmoniformes; family Salmonidae; genus Oncorhynchus; species Oncorhynchus gorbuscha. Next base: position 84,355,843 of record NC_060186.1, on the reverse strand, counting down.
CAGTAAAACCTTGAAATCAGCCATAGCCTTAATAGCAAGCCAGTGTAGGCTACCAATGGAGTAATATGTGACCCGTTTCAGGAAACTAGGCGTATATCGCAAGTCACGACTTCAAAAGAGAGCTGTTTGAATGTAAAAAACATATTTTTATCTAAATGCATTTTTTGGCATTTTTTTGTATGTCATCTGTAAATTTGAATAAAATTGTTAAATTACGAGCCTAGTTGGTTTAGCCACAGAAAAGGGGCGTAACCTTCCAACTAGCCATGATTGGCTGAGATAATGAGTGGGCTGGATATGCCGAGAGATGAGTTTGTATTGGTCTACCATATAGCACGAGTCTGTCTATTGGAGCTGGTAAGTATGTCTAGGTAATCGTGTTGAACGCAGCTCTTTTTAAATGTATCACGTAATAAAACTGCATAAATCTAATGTCAAGTTACTGTACTGTTAGCTAGCTAACGTTAGCTGGCTGGCTCGCTAGCTAACGTTATGTGTATCAATCAAATTTCAATCACATTTATTTACATTTACATTACATTTACATTTAAGTCATTTAGCAGACGCTCTTATCCAGAGCAACTTACAAATTGGTGCATTCACCTTATGACAGCGAGTGGAACAGTCACTTTACAATAGTGCATCTAAATCTTAAAGGGGGGGGGGGGGTGAGAGGGATTACTTATCCTATCCTAGGTATTCCTTAAAGAGGTGGGGTTTCAGGTGTCTCCGGAAGGTGGTGATTGACTCCGCTGTTCTGGCGTTGTGAGGGAGTTTGTTCCACCATTGGGGGGGCCAGAGCAGCGAACAGTTTTGACTGGGCTGAGCGGGAGCTGTACTTCCTCAGTGGTAGGGAGGCGAGCAGGCCAGAGGTGGATGAACGCAGTGCCCTTGTTTGGGTGTAGGGCCTGATCAGAGCCTGGAGGTACTGAGGTGCCGTTCCCCTCACAGCTCCGTAGGCAAGCACCATGGTCTTGTAGCGGATGCGAGCTTCAACTGGAAGCCAGTGGAGAGAGCGGAGGAGCGGGGTGACGTGAGAGAACTTGGGAAGGTTGAACACCAGACGGGCTGCGGCGTTCTGGATGAGTTGTAGGAGTTTAATGGCACAGGCAGGGAGCCCAGCCAAGAGCGAGTTGCAGTAATCCAGACGGGAGATGACAAGTGCCTGGATTAGGACCTGCGCCGCTTCCTGTGTGAGGCAGGGTCGTACTCTGCGGATGTTGTAGAGCATGAACCTACAGGAACGGGCCACCGCCTTGATGTTAGTTGAGAACGACAGGGTGTTGTCCAGGATCACGCCAAGGTTCTTAGCGCTCTGGGAGGAGGACACAATGGAGTTGTCAACCGTGATGGCGAGATCATGGAACGGGCAGTCCTTCCCCGGGAGGAAGAGCAGCTCCGTCTTGCCGAGGTTCAGCTTGAGGTGGTGATCCGTCATCCACACTGATATGTCTGCCAGACATGCAGAGATGCGATTCGCCACCTGGTCATCAGAAGGGGGAAAGGAGAAGATTAATTGTGTGTCGTCTGCATAGCAATGATAGGAGAGACCATGTGAGGTTATGACAGAGCCAAGTGACTTGGTGTATAGCGAGAATAGGAGAGGGCCTAGAACAGAGCCCTTGGGGACACCAGTGGTGAGAGCGCGTGGTGAGGAGACAGATTCTCGCCACGCCACCTGGTAGGAGCGACCTGTCAGGTAGGACGCAATCCAAGCGTGGGCCGCGCCGGAGATGCCCAACTCGGAGAGGGTGGAGAGGAGGATCTGATGGTTCACAGTATCGAAGGCAGCCGATAGGTCTAGAAGGATGAGAGCAGAGGAGAGAGAGTTAGCTTTAGCGGTGCGGAGCACCTCCGTGATACAGAGAAGAGCAGTCTCAGTTGAATGACTAGTCTTGAAACCTGACTGATTTGGATCAAGAAGGTCATTCAGAGAGAGATAGCGGGAGAGCTGGCCAAGGACGGCACGTTCAAGAGTTTTGGAGAGAAAAGAAAGAAGGGATACTGGTCTGTAGTTGTTGACATCGGAGGGATCGAGTGTAGGTTTTTTCAGAAGGGGTGCAACTCTCGCTCTCTTGAAGACGGAAGGGACGTAGCCAGCGATCAGGGATGAGTTGATGAGCGAGGTGAGGTAAGGGAGAAGGTCTCCGGAAATGGTCTGGAGAAGAGAGGAGGGGATAGGGTCAAGCGGGCAGGTTGTTGGGCGGCCAGCCGTCACAAGACGCCAGATTTCATCTGGAGAGAGAGGGGAGAAAGAGGTCAGAGCACAGGGTAGGGCAGTGTGAGCAGAACCAGTGGTGTCATTTGTCTTAGCAAACGAGGATCGGATGTCGTCGACCTTCTTTTCAAAATGGTTGACGAAGTCATCTGCAGAGAGGGAGGAGGGGGGGGAGGGGGAGGAGGATTCAGGAGGGAGGAGAAGGTGGCAAAGAGCTTCCTAGGGTTAGAGGCAGAAGCTTGGAATTTAGAGTGGTAGAAAGTGGCTTTAGCAGCAGAGACAGAAGAGGAAAATGTAGAGAGGAGGGAGCGAAAGGATGCCAGGTCCGCAGGGAGGCGAGTTTTCCTCCATTTCCGCTCGTCTAGCAGCTTCCCACCAGAATGGGTTTTAGGTGAGGCAGATGAACCTGTAGCCATAGTACTTCAACAGTATTTAACATTATATTGTCTCTAAGCTTTACAGGAATGTGGTTCTGAATATAGACCGCAACACCACCCCCGTTGGCATTTCTGTCTTTCTGTAGATGTTATAACCATTTATTGCTACCACTGTATCATCAAATTGCAAAAATCGCTGAAGTTGGAGACTTTTATCTCCCTTACCAACTTCAAACATCAGCTATCCGAGCAGCTAACCGATCGCTGCAGCTGTACATAGTCTATAGGAAAATAGCCCATCCAGTGGAAGTCACCAGGTGGCGAGGGTAGGCAACAACATCTCTTCCCTGCTGATCCACAACACTGGGGCCCCACAAGGATGCGTTCTGAGCCCTCTCCTGTACTCCCTGTTCACCCACGACTGCGTGGCCACGCACGCCTCCAACTCAATCATCAAGTTTGCGGACGACACAACAGTGGTAGGCTTGATTACCAACAACGACGAGACGGCCTACAGGGAGGAGGTGAGGGCCCTCGGAGTGTGGTGTCAGGAAAATAACCTCACACTCAACGTCAACAAAACTAAGGAGATGATTGTGGACTTCAGGAAACAGCAGAGGGAACACCCCCCCTATCCACATCGATGGAACAGTAGTGGAGAGGGTAGCAAGTGTTAAGTTCCTCGGCATACACATCACAGACAAACTGAATTGGTCCACTCACACAGACAGCATCGTGAAGAAGGGGCAGCAGCGCCTCTTCAACCTCAGGAGGCTGAAGAAATTTGGCTTGTCACCAAAAGCACTCACAAACTTCTACAGATGCACAATCGAGAGCATCCTGGCGGGCTGTATCACCGCCTGGTACGGCAACTGCTCCGCCCTCAACCGTAAGGCTCTCCAGAGGGTAGTGAGGTCTGCACAACGCATCACCGGGGGCAAACTACCTGCCCTCCAGGACACCTACACCACCCGATGTTACACGAAGGCCATAAAGATCATCAAGGACATCAACCACCCGAGCCACTGCCTGTTCACCCCGCTATCATCCAGAAGGCGAGGTCAGTACAGGTGCATCAAAGCTGGGACCGAGAGACTGAAAAACAGCTTCTATCTCAAGGCCATCAGACTGTTAAACAGCCACCACTAACATTGAGTAGCTGCTGCCAACACACTGACACTGACACTGACTCAACTCCAGCCACTTTAATAATGGGAATTGATGGGAAATGATGTAAATATATCACTAGCCACTTTAAACAATGCTACCTTATATAATGTTACTTACCCTACATTATTCATCTCATATGCATACGTATATACTGTACTCTATATCATCGACTGCATCCTTATGTAATACATGTATCACTAGCCACGTTAACTATGCCACTTTGTTTACATACTCATCTCATATGCATATACTGTACTCGATACCATCTACTGTATCTTGCCTATGCTGCTCTGTTCCATCACTCATTCATATATCCTTATGTACATATTATTTATCCCCTTGCACTGTGTATAAGACACTAGTTTTGGAATTGTTAGTTAAATTACTTGTTGGTTATTACTGCATTGTCGGAACTAGAAGCACAAGCATTTCGCTACACTCGCATTAAACATCTGCTAACTACGTGTATGTGACAAATACAATGTGATTTGATTTGATTTTGATTTGATTCGATTTGAAATGGTCCCTATCAAATATCCCTTGGCAAAGACAACAACCGTTAGTCCTCGGGGTTTTGCCTGCTACATAAGTTCTGTTATAGTCACAGACATGATTGAAACAGTTTTAGAAACTTGTGTTTTCTATCCACACCTACTAATTATATGCATATCATATATTCCTGGCATGAGTAGCAGGAAGTTGAAATTGGGCACGCTATTTATCCAAAAGTGAAAATGCTGCCCCCAATCCCAAAGAGGTTTTAACTGAGCTGGTCTTGGATGATTTACAAGTCTCATTGTTTCAAAGCAGCCTTGAAATGTGTGGATGTCTAGGAGCCAAGATGATTTACAAGTCTCATTGTTTCAAAGCAGCCTTGAAATGTGTGGATGTCCAGGAGCCAAGATGATTTACAAGTCTCATTGTTTAGGAGCCAAAGCAGCCTTGAAATGTGATGGATGTCTAGGAGCCAAGATGATTTACAAGTCTCATTGTTTCAAAGCAGCCTTGAAATGTGTGGATGTCTAGGAGCCAAGATGATTTACAAGTCTCATTGTTTCAAAGCAGCCTTGAAATGTGTGGATGTCTAGGAGCCAAGATGATTTACAAGTCTCATTGTTTCAAAGCAGCCTTGAAATGTGTGGATGTCTAGGAGCCAAGATGATTTACAAGTCTCATTGTTTCAAAGCAGCCTTGAAATGTGTGGATGTCTAGGAGCCAAGATGATTTACAAGTCTCATTGTTTCAAAGCAGCCTTGAAATGTGTGGATGTCCAGGAGCCAAGATGATTTACAAGTCTCATTGTTTCAAAGCAGCCTTGAAATGTGTGGATGTCTAGGAGCCAAGATGATTTACAAGTCTCATTGTTTCAAAGCAGCCTTGAAAAATGTCTAGGAGCCAAGATGATTTACAAGTCTCATTGTTTCCTTGAAATGTGTGGATGTAGGAGCCAAGATGATTTACAAGTCTCATTGTTTCAAATGCAGCCTTGAAATGTGTGGATGTCCAGGAGCCAAGATGATTTACAAGTCTCATTGTTTCAAAGCAGCCTTGAAATGTGTGGATGTCTAGGAGCCAAGATGATTTACAAGTCTCATTGTTTCAAAGCAGCCTTGAAATGTGTGGATGTCTAGGAGCCAAGATGATTTACAAGTCTCATTGTTTCAAAGCAGCCTTGAAATGTGTGGATGTCTAGGAGCCAAGATGATTTACAAGTCTCATTGTTTCAAAGCAGCCTTGAAATGTGTGGATGTCTAGGAGCCAAGATGATTTACAAGTCTCATTGTTTCAAAGCAGCCTTGAAATGTGTGGATGTCTAGGAGCCAAGATGATTTACAAGTCTCATTGTTTCAAAGCAGCCTTGAAATGTGTGGATGTCTAGGAGCCAAGATGATTTACAAGTCTCATTGTTTCAAAGCAGCCTTGAAATGTGTGGATGTCTAGGAGCCAAGATGATTTACAAGTCTCATTGTTTCAAAGCAGCCTTGAAATGTGTGGATGTCTAGGAGCCAAGATGATTTACAAGTCTCATTGTTTCAAAGCAGCCTTGAAATGTGTGGATGTCTAGGAGCCAAGATGATTTACAAGTCTCATTGTTTCAAAGCAGCCTTGAAATGTGTGGATGTCTAGGAGCCAAGATGATTTACAAGTCTCATTGTTTCAAAGCAGCCTTGAAATGTGTGGATGTCTAGGAGCCAAGATGATTTACAAGTCTCATTGTTTCAAAGCAGCCTTGAAATGTGTGGATGTCTAGGAGCCAAGATGATTTACAAGTCTCATTGTTTCAAAGCAGCCTTGAAATGTGTGGATGTCTAGGAGCCAAGATGATTTACAAGTCTCATTGTTTCAAAGCAGCCTTGAAATGTGTGGATGTCCAGGAGCCAAGATGAGATGATTTACAAGTCTCATTGTTTCAAAGCAGCCTTGAAATGTGTGGATGTCTAGGAGCCAAGATGATTTACAAGTCTCATTGTTTCAAAGCAGCCTTGAAATGTGTGGATGTCTAGGAGCCAAGATGATTTACAAGTCTCATTGTTTCAAAGCAGCCTTGAAATGTGTGGATGTCCAGGAGCCAAGATGATTTACAAGTCTCATTGTTTCAAAGCAGCCTTGAAATGTGTGGATGTCTAGGAGCCAAGATGATTTACAAGTCTCATTGTTTCAAAGCAGCCTTGAAATGTGTGGATGTCTAGGAGCCAAGATGATTTACAAGTCTCATTGTTTCAAAGCAGCCTTGAAATGTGTGGATGTCTAGGAGCCAAGATGATTTACAAGTCTCATTGTTTCAAAGCAGCCTTGAAATGTGTGGATGTCTAGGAGCCAAGATGATTTACAAGTCTCATTGTTTCAAAGCAGCCTTGAAATGTGTGGATGTCCAGGAGCCAAGATGATTTACAAGTCTCATTGTTTCAAAGCAGCCTTGAAATGTGTGGATGTCTAGGAGCCAAGATGATTTACAAGTCTCATTGTTTCAAAGCAGCCTTGAAATGTGTGGATGTCTAGGAGCCAAGATGATTTACAAGTCTCATTGTTTCAAAGCAGCCTTGAAATGGATGTGGATGTCCTTGAAATGTGTGGAGCCAGGAAGATGATTTACAAGTCTCATTGTTTCAAAGCAGCCTTGAAATGTGTGGATGTCTAGGAGCCAAGATGATTTACAAGTCTCATTGTTTCAAAGCAGCCTAGGAGCCAAGATGAAATCAAAGCAGTGTGGATGTCTAGGAGCCAAGATGATTTACAAGTCTCATTGTTTCAAAGCAGCCTTGAAATGTGTGGATGTCTAGGAGCCAAGATGATTTACAAGTCTCATTGTTTCAAAGCAGCCTTGAAATGTGTGGATGTCTAGGAGCCAAGATGATTTACAAGTCTCATTGTTTCAAAGCAGCCTTGAAATGTGTGGATGTCTAGGAGCCAAGATGATTTACAAGTCTCATTGTTTCAAAGCAGCCTTGAAATGTGTGGATGTCTAGGAGCCAAGATGATTTACAAGTCTCATTGTTTCAAAGCAGCCTTGAAATGTGTGGATGTCTAGGAGCCAAGATGATTTACAAGTCTCATTGTTTCAAAGCAGCCTTGAAATGTGTGGATGTCTAGGAGCCAAGATGATTTACAAGTCTCATTGTTTCAAAGCAGCCTTGAAATGTGTGGATGTCTAGGAGCCAAGATGATTTACAAGTCTCATTGTTTCAAAGCAGCCTTGAAATGTGTGGATGTCTAGGAGCCAAGATGATTTACAAGTCTCATTGTTTCAAAGCAGCCTTGAAATGTGTGGATGTCTAGGAGCCAAGATGATTTACAAGTCTCATTGTTTCAAAGCAGCCTTGAAATGTGTGGATGTCTAGGAGCCAAGATGATTTACAAGTCTCATTGTTTCAAAGCAGCCTTGAAATGTGTGGATGTCTAGGAGCCAAGATGATTTACAAGTCTCATTGTTTCAAAGCAGCCTTGAAATGTGTGGATGTTTCAAAGCAGCCTTGAAATGTGTGGATGTCTAGGAGCCAAGATGATTTACAAGTCTCATTGTTTCAAAGCAGCCTTGAAATGTGTGGATGTCTAGGAGCCAAGATGATTTACAAGTCTCATTGTTTCAAAGCAGCCTTGAAATGTGTGGATGTCTAGGAGCCAAGATGATTTACAAGTCTCATTGATGAAATTTACAAGATGATTTCTCATTGTTTCAAAGCAGCCTTGAAATGTGTGGATGTCTAGGAGCCAAGATGATTTACAAGTCTCATTGTTTCAAAGCAGCCTTGAAATGTGTGGATGTCTAGGAGCCAAGATGATTTACAAGTCTCATTGTTTCAAAGCAGCCTTGAAATGTGTGGATGTCTAGGAGCCAAGATGATTTACAAGTCTCATTGTTTCAAAGCAGCCTTGAAATGTGGATGTCTAGGAGCCAAGATGATGTCATTGTTTCAAAGCAGCCTTGAAATGTGTGGATGGAGCCAAGATGATTTACAAGTCTCATTGTTTCAAAGCAGCCTTGAAATGTGTGGATGTCTAGGAGCCAAGATGATTTACAAGTCTCATTGTTTCAAAGCAGCCTTGAAATGTGTGGATGTCTAGGAGCCAAGATGATTTACAAGTCTCATTGTTTCAAAGCAGCCTGAAATGTGTGGATGTCTAGGAGCCAAGATGATTTACAAGTCTCATTGTTTCAAAGCAGCTTGAAAGATTTACAAGTGAGCCTTGAAAGATGTCCAGGAGCCAAGATGATTTACAAGTCTCATTGTTTCAAAGCAGCCTTGAAATGTGTGGATGTCTAGGAGCCAAGATGATTTACAAGTCTCATTGTTTCAAAGCAGCCTTGAAATGTGTGGATGTCTAGGAGCCAAGATGATTTACAAGTCTCATTGTTTCAAAGCAGCCTTGAAATGTGTGGATGTCAGGAGCCAAGATGATTTACAAGTCTCATTGTTTCAAAGCAGCCTTGAAATGTGTGGATGTCTAGGAGCCAAGATGATTTACAAGTCTCATTGTTTCAAAGCAGCCTTGAAATGTGTGGATGTCTAGGAGCCAAGATGATTTACAAGTCTCATTGTTTCAAAGCAGCCTTGAAATGTGTGGATGTCTAGGAGCCAAGATGATTTACAAGTCTCATTGTTTCAAAGCAGCCTTGAAATGTGTGGATGTCTAGGAGCCAAGATGATTTACAAGTCTCATTGTTTCAAAGCAGCCTTGAAATGTGTGGATGTCTAGGAGCCAAGATGATTTACAAGTCTCATTGTTTCAAAGCAGCCTTGAAATGTGTGGATGTCTAGGAGCCAAGATGATTTACAAGTCTCATTGTTTCAAAGCAGCCTTGAAATGTGTGGATGTCTAGGAGCCAAGATGATTTACAAGTCTCATTGTTTCAAAGCAGCCTTGAAATGTGTGGATGTCTAGGAGCCAAGATGATTTACAAGTCATTGTTTCAAAGCAGCCTTGAAATTGATGTTCAAGATGATTTAAGCAGTCTCCTTGAAATGTGTGGATGTCTAGGAGCCAAGATGATTTACAAGTCTCATTGTTTCAAAGCAGCCTTGAAATGTGTGGATGTCTAGGAGCCAAGATGATTTACAAGTCTCATTGTTTCAAAGCAGCCTTGAAATGTGTGGATGTCTAGGAGCCAAGATGATTTACAAGTCTCATTGTTTCAAAGCAGCCTTGAAATGTGTGGATGTCTAGGAGCCAAGATGATTTACAAGTCTCATTGTTTCAAAGCAGCCTTGAAATGTGTGGATGTCTAGGAGCCAAGATGATTTACAAGTCATTGTTTCATTGTTTCAAATGCAGCCTTGAAATGTGTGGATGTCTAGGAGCCAAGATGATTTACAAGTCTCATTGTTTCAAAGCAGCCTTGAAATGTGTGGATGTCTAGGAGCCAAGATGATTTACAAGTCTCATTGTTTCAAAGCAGCCTTGAAATGTGTGGATGTCCAGGAGCCAAGATGATTTACAAGTCTCATTGTTTCAAAGCAGCCTTGAAATGTGTGGATGTCAAGATGATTTACAAGTCTCATTGTTTCAAAGCAGCCTTGAAATGTGTGGATAGGAGCCAAGATGATTTACAAGTCTCATTGTTTCAAAGCAGCCTTGAAATGTGTGGATGTCTAGGAGCCAAGATGATTTACAAGTCTCATTGTTTCAAAGCAGCCTTGAAATGTGTGGATGTCTAGGAGCCAAGATGATTTACAAGTCTCATTGTTTCAAAGCAGCCTTGAAATGTGTGGATGTCTAGGAGCCAAGATGATTTACAAGTCTCATTGTTTCAAAGCAGCCTTGAAATGTGTGGATGTCTAGGAGCCAAGATGATTTACAAGTCTCATTGTTTCAAAGCAGCCTTGAAATGTGTGGATGTCTAGGAGCCAAGATGATTTACAAGTCTCATTGTTTCAAAGCAGCCTTGAAATGTGTGGATGTCTAGGAGCCAAGATGATTTACAAGTCTCATTGTTTCAAAGCAGCCTTGAAATGTGTGGATGTCTAGGAGCCAAGATGATTTACAAGTCTCATTGTTTCAAAGCAGCCTTGAAATGTGTGGATGTCTAGGAGCCAAGATGATTTACAAGTCTCATTGTTTCAAAGCAGCCTTGAAATGTGTGGATGTCTAGGAGCCAAGATGATTTACAAGTCTCATTGTTTCAAAGCAGCCTTGAAATGTGTGGATGTCTAGGAGCCAAGATGATTTACAAGTCTCATTGTTTCAAAGCAGCCTTGAAATGTGTGGATGTCTAGGAGCCAAGATGATTTACAAGCCTTGAAATGTGTGGATGTCTAGGAGCCAAGATCTCATTGTTTCATTGTTTCAAAGCAGCCTTGAAATGTGTGGATGTCTAGGAGCCAAGATGATTTACAAGTCTCATTGTTTCAAAGCAGCCTTGAAATGTGTGGATGTCTAGGAGCCAAGATGATTTACAAGTCTCATTGTTTCAAAGCAGCCTTGAAATGTGTGGATGTCTAGGAGCCAAGATGATTTACAAGTCTCATTGTTTCAAAGCAGCCTTGAAAATGTAGGAGCCAAGATGATTTACAAGTCTCATTGTTTCTGGAGGAGCCAAGATGATTTACAAGTCTCATTGTTTCAAAGCAGCCTTGAAATGTGTGGATGTCTAGGAGCCAAGATGATTTACAAGTCTCATTGTTTCAAAGCAGCCTTGAAATGTGTGGATGTCTAGGAGCCAAGATGATTTACAAGTCTCATTGTTTCAAAGCAGCCTTGAAATGTGTGGATGTCTAGGAGCCAAGATGATTTACAAGTCTCATTGTTTCAAAGCAGCCTTGAAATGTGTGGATGTCTAGGAGCCAAGATGATTTACAAGTCTCATTGTTTCAAAGCAGCCTTGAAATGTGTGGATGTCCAGGAGCCAAGATGATTTACAAGTCTCATTGTTTCAAAGCAGCCTTGAAATGTGTGGATGTCTAGGAGCCAAGATGATTTACAAGTCTCATTGTTTGAAATGTGTGGATGTCTAGGAGCCAAGATGATTTACAAGTCTCATTGTTTCAAAGCAGCCTTGAAATGTGTGGATGTCTAGGAGCCAAGATGATTTACAAGTCTCATTGTTTCAAAGCAGCCTTGAAATGTGTGGATGTCTAGGAGCCAAGATGATTTACAAGTCTCATTGTTTCAAAGCAGCCTTGAAATGTGTGGATGTCTAGGAGCCAAGATGATTTACAAGTCTCATTGTTTCAAAGCAGCCTTGAAATGTGTGGATGTCTAGGAGCCAAGATGATTTACAAGTCTCATTGTTTCAAAGCAGCCTTGAAATGTGTGGATGTCCAGGAGCCAAGATGATTTACAAGTCTCATTGTTTCAAAGCAGCCTTGAAATGTGTGGATGTCTAGGAGCCAAGATGATTTACAAGTCTCATTGTTTCAAAGCAGCCTTGAAATGTGTGGATGTCTAGGAGCCAAGATGATTTACAAGTCTCATTGTTTCAAAGCAGCCTTGAAATGTGTGGATGTCTAGGAGCCAAGATGATTTACAAGTCTCATTGTTTCAAAGCAGCCTTGAAATGTGTGGATGTCTAGGAGCCAAGATGATTTACAAGTCTCATTGTTTCAAAGCAGCCTTGAAATGTGTGGATGTCCAGGAGCCAAGATGATTTACAAGTCTCATTGTTTCAAAGCAGCCTTGAAATGTGTGGATGTCTAGGAGCCAAGATGATTTACAAGTCTCATTGTTTCAAAGCAGCCTTGAAATGTGTGGATGTCAAGATGATTTACAAGTCTCATTGTTTCAAAGCAGCCTTGAAATGTGTGGATGTCTAGGAGCCAAGATGATTTACAAGTCTCATTGTTTCAAAGCAGCCTTGAAATGTGTGGATGTCTAGGAGCCAAGATGATTTACAAGTCTCATTGTTTCAAAGCAGCCTTGAAATGTGTGGATGTCTAGGAGCCAAGATGATTTACAAGTCTCATTGTTTCAAAGCAGCCTTGAAATGTGTGGATGTCTAGGAGCCAAGATGATTTACAAGTCTCATTGTTTCAAAGCAGCCTTGAAATGTGTGGAGTCTAGGAGCCAAGATGATTTACAAGTCTCATTGTTTCAAAGCAGCCTTGAAAAGCAGCCTTGAAATGTGTGGATGTCTAGGAGCCAAGATGATTTACAAGTCTCATTGTTTCAAAGCAGCCTTGAAATGTGTGGATGTCTAGGAGCCAAGATGATTTACAAGTCTCATTGTTTCAAAGCAGCCTTGAAATGTGTGGATGTCTAGGAGCCAAGATGATTTACAAGTCTCATTGTTTCAAAGCAGCCTTGAAATGTGTGGATGTCCAGGAGCCAAGATGATTTACAAGTCTCATTGTTTCAAAGCAGCCTTGAAATGTGTGGATGTCTAGGAGCCAAGATGATTTACAAGTCTCATTGTTTCAAAGCAGCCTTGAAATGTGTGGATGTCTAGGAGCCAAGATGATTTACAAGTCTCATTGTTTCAAAGCAGCCTTGAAATGTGTGGATGTCTAGGAGCCAAGATGATTTACAAGTCTCATTGTTTCAAAGCAGCCTTGAAATGTGTGGATGTCTAGGAGCCAAGATGATTTACAAGTCTCATTGTTTCAAAGCAGCCTTGAAATGTGTGGATGTCCAGGAGCCAAGATGATTTACAAGTCTCATTGTTTCAAAGCAGCCTTGAAATGTGTGGATGTCTAGGAGCCAAGATGATTTACAAGTCTCATTGTTTCAAAGCAGCCTTGAAATGTGTGGATGTCTAGGAGCCAAGATGATTTACAAGTCTCATTGTTTCAAAGCAGCCTTGAAATGTGTGGATGTCTAGGAGCCAAGATGATTTACAAGTCTCATTGTTTCAAAGCAGCCTTGAAATGTGTGGATGTCCAGGAGCCAAGATGATTTACAAGTCTCATTGTTTCAAAGCAGCCTTGAAATGTGTGGATGTCTAGGAGCCAAGATGATTTACAAGTCTCATTGTTTCAAAGCAGCCTTGAAATGTGGATGTCTAGGAGCCAAGATGATTTACAAGTCTCATTGTTTCAAAGCAGCCTTGAAATGATGATGTTAGGACAAGATGATTTCTCATTGTTTCAAAGCAGCCTTGAAATGTGTGGATGTCTAGGAGCCAAGATGATTTACAAGTCTCATTGTTTCAAAGCAGCCTTGAAATGTGTGGATGTCTAGGAGCCAAGATGATTTACAAGTCTCATTGTTTCAAAGCAGCCTTGAAATGTGTGGATGTCCAGGAGCCAAGATGATTTACAAGTCTCATTGTTTCAAAGCAGCCTTGAAATGTGTGGATGTCTAGGAGCCAAGATGATTTACAAGTCTCATTGTTTCAAAGCAGCCTTGAAATGTGTGGATGTCAGGAGCCAAGATGATTTACAAGTCTCATTGTTTCAAAGCAGCCTTGAAAATGTGTCTAGAGCCAAGATGATTTACAAGTCTCATTGTTTCTTGAAATGTGTGGATGTCCAGGAGCCAAGATGATTTACAAGTCTCATTGTTTCAAAGCAGCCTTGAAATGTGTGGATGTCTAGGAGCCAAGATGATTTACAAGTCTCATTGTTTCAAAGCAGCCTTGAAATGTGTGGATGTCTAGGAGCCAAGATGATTTACAAGTCTCATTGTTTCAAAGCAGCCTTGAAATGTGTGGATGTCTAGGAGCCAAGATGATTTACAAGTCTCATTGTTTCAAAGCAGCCTTGAAATGTGTGGATGTCTAGGAGCCAAGATGATTTACAAGTCTCATTGTTTCAAAGCAGCCTTGAAATGTGTGGATGTCTAGGAGCCAAGATGATTTGGATGGACCGTCATTCCTGTAGAGTATCTTCTGTTTCCAGAATGTGTCAAAGTTATCAATGAAAGTTACTCCAGATGTGTAAATCCAGTAGTCTGCTGAATCTTTCACACCCAACGATGGTACTGTACTTGAAATTATTGACCGTTTTAAGGAGTCTTTTAATGCTAAAGTCATTTCTTGAAAATCCATTTTCAAAGCTAGCCCTCTTGAAGTCGTTTGACCCCACATGGACTACGACAGTGTCAGGAGATTGACTTCATCACTACTTGTTTTTGTAATAAGTGTTGACAAGCTGAATGTACCGATGTGTCTGTTTAAACTACTAGCACACAGCTCGAGGACAGGAGGAAAGGAACCCGGCTGTCCAACCAGGGAGCAGACTGAGGACAGGAGGAAAGGAACCCGGCTGTCCAACCAGGGAGCAGACTGAGGACAGGAGGAAAGGAACCCGGCTGTCCAACCAGGGAGCAGACTGAGGACAGGAGCAAAGGAACCCGGCTGTCCAACCAGGGAGCAGACTGAGGACAGGAGCAAAGGAACCCGGCTGTCCAACCAGGGAGCAGACTGAGGACAGGAGGAAAGGAACCCGGCTGTCCAACCAGGGAGCAGACTGAGGACAGGAGGAAAGGAACCCGGCTGTCCAACCAGGGAGCAGACTGAGTTTTCCTTTCTTCCTCAGCGTGTTACCTTGACAGTGTGTTATTTGAAGGTTTGTTCCATTTCAAGTTGAATTGATGTTTACTAGCAACTATATTAACTAACAACCAAAATTAGATGCTGATTAGATGTTACGTCAGGGTTTTGCCCGATGGGACATTTCTATTGTTATTATACTACCGCTGTAACTAACCCTAACCCTATTATATACAAAATATAAAACAAACTAAAATATTTAACTGTGTTTTTACAACAGAGTCTGTGGTCACCATGGTGATGGAGTGCCCCTCTTAACTGGTGCACTCAGGAATAATGCATTGTTGAACATAGCCTGAGGCTACACACTCACACACACACTAATCCCTACCATCTGCTACATCTGTGTGTGTGTGTGTGTGTGTGTGTGTGTGTGTGTGTGTGTGTGTGTGTGTGTGTGTGTGTGTGTGTGTGTGTGTGTGTGTGTGTGTGTGTGTGTGTGTGTGTGTGTGTGTGTGTGTGTGTGTGTGTGTGTGTGTGTGTGTGTGTGTGTGTGTGTGTGTGTGTGTGTGTGTGTGTGTGTGTGTGTGTGTGTGTGTGTGTGTGTGTGTGTAGACCTCACACAAAATGCACTTCAATCCTTTCCTAGTGTATCCATTGATTAAAAGTCCTATAAACCCCATTATCTTTCTGACAATGTTGTGTACTTCCACAACACTGCTGCTGCCCCCTCTACTGGACAGAATAACTCACTGCAGAGAGAGGGAGAGGGAGAGAGAGAGAGAGGGAGGTAGAGGTAGAGAGAGAGAGAGAGAGAGAGAGAGAGAGAGAGAGAGAGAGAGAGAGAGAGAGAGAGAGAGAGAGGGAGAGGTAGAGAGAGAGAGGCAGAGAGAAAGAGAGGTAGAGAGAGATGTAGAGAGAGAGAGAGGTAAAGAGAGAGAGAGGTAAAGAGAGAGAGGTAGAGAGAGAGAGAGAGAGAGGTAGAGAGAGAGAGGTAGAGAGAGAGAGGTAGAGAGAGAGGTAGAGAGAGAGGTAGAGAGAGAGAGAGGTAAAGAGAGAGAGAGGGAGAGAGAGCGGTAGAGAGAGAGAGAGAGATGTAGAGAGAGAGGTAGAGAGAGAGGTAGAGAGAGAGAGGTAGAGAGAGAGAGAGGGAGAGAGAGGTAAAGCGAGAGAGAGGGAGAGAGAGAGGTAAAGAGAGAGAGAGGTAAAGAGAGAGAGAGGTAGAGAGAGAGAGGTAGAGAGAGAGAGAGAGAGGTAGAGAGAGAGAGGTAGCGAGAGAGGGGTAGAGAGAGAGAGAGAGGTAGCGAGAGAGAGGTAGAGAGAGAGGGGTAGAGAGAGAGAGAGAGGTAGCGAGAGAGAGGTAGAGAGAGAGGTAGAGAGAGGTAGAGAGAGAGGGAGAGAGAGAGAGAGGGAGACAGAGAGGGAGACAGAGAGGTAGAGAGAGGGGTTAAGAGAGAGAGGTAAAGAGAGAGAGAGGTAGAGAGAGGTAGAGAGAGAGGGGTAGCGAGAGAGAGGTAGAGAGAGAGAGGTAGCGAGAGAGGTAGCGAGAGAGGTAGCGAGAGAGAAAGAGGTAGCGAGAGAGAGTGGTAGAGAAAGAGAGAGAGAGAGAAAGAGAGAGAGAGAGAGCTAGAGAGAGGGGTAGAGAGAGAGAGAGAGAGAGAGAGGTAGCGAGAGAGAGGTAGCGAGAGAGAGGTAGAGAGAGAGAGGTAGAGAGAGGGGTAGAGAGACAGAGAGAGAGAGAGAGAGAGAGGTAGAAAGAGAGAGGTAAAGAAAGAGAGAGAGAGGTAGAGAGAGGTAGAGAGAGGTAAAGAGGGAGGTAGGGGAGGGAGGGAGGGAGGGAGGGAGGGAGGGAGGGAGGGAGGGAGGGAGGGAGGGAGGGAGGGAGGGAGGGAGGGAGGGAGGGAGGGAGGGAGGGAGGGAGGGAGGCTGTCAGTTGTCTGTCTGTGTTCAGGTCTCTAGTGTCGCCCTCAGGCTGCTTCTCTTCACAATTAATGGAGTATCTCTCAGGGGAACACAACCACAATTCTCAATCACAAGCACAAATACACACTAACATACACTCAAACACACAATTTACAGAGTCTCTGAATGCTGTTCCAGGAATTAACTACTCACACCAGACATCTTATACCACGTATTCACATGGACTATTACATATTAGTTATCTGCTATCACCTATCAGATATCAGTTATCAACTAACAATAATATGGTATCCAGGGTCGGACAGACAGGATGGGTCTCAGTGGATATTAGTAATACGGTATTCCGGGTCGGACAGAAAGGATGGTTCTCAGTGAATATTAGTAATACGGTATTCCGGGTCGGACAGAAAGGATGGTTCTCAGTAAATATTAGTAATATGGTATTCCAGGTCGGACAGACAGGATGGATATTAGTGGATATTAGTAATATGGTGTTCCGGGTCGGACAGAAAGGATGGTTCTCAGTGAATATTAGTAATACGGTATTCCGGGTTGGACAGACAGGATGGGTATTAATAGATATTTTTAATATGGTATTCCGGGTCGGACAGAAAGGATGGGAATTAGAGGAATTTAGTAATATGGTATTCCGGGTCGGACATACAGGATGGGTATTAGTGGATATTAGTAATATGGTATTCCGGGTCGGACAGACAGGATGGATCTGAGAGGATATTAGTAATATGGTATTCCGGGTCGGACAGACAGGATGGATCTGAGAGGAATTTAGTAATATGGTATTCTAAGTTGATATTAGTGATATGGTATTGCGGATCGGACAGAGAGGATGGGTATTAGTGGATATTAGTAATATGGTATTCCGGGTTGGACAGACAGGATGGATATTAGTGGATATTAGTAATATGGTATTCCGGGTCGGACAGACTGGATGGGTCTCAGTGGATATTAGTAATATGGTATTCCGGGATGGACAGACAGGATGGGTCTCAGTGGATATTAGTAATATGGTATTCCGGGTCGGACAGACAGGATGGGTCTCAGTGGATATTAGTAATATGGTATTCCGGGTCGGACAGACAGGATGGGTATTCGTGGATATTAGTTATATGGTATTCCGGGTTGGACAGACAGGATGGGTATGCTCTGGATAAGAGCGTCTGCTAAATGACTTAAATGTAAATGTAAATGTATTAGTGGATATTAGTAATATGGTATTCCGGGTCGGACAGACAGGATGAGTATTAGTGGATATTAGTAATATGATATTCCGGGTTGGACAGACAGGATGAGTATTAGTGGATATTAGTAATACGGTATTCCGGGTCGGACAGAAAGGATGGGTCTCAGTGGATATTAGTAATATGGTATTCTGGGTCGGACTGACTGGATGGGTCTCAGTGGATATTAGTAATATGATTTTCCGGGTCGGACAAACAGGATGGGTATTAGTGGATATTAGTAATATGGTATTCCGCGTCGGACAGACAGGATGAGTATTAGTGGATGTTAGTAATATGGTATTCCGGGTTGGACAGACAGGATGGATATTAGTGGATATTAGTAATATGGTATTCCGGGTCGGACAGACAGGATGGATATTAGTGGATATTAGTAATATGGTATTCCGGGTCGGACAGACAGGATGGGTATTAGTGGATATTAGTAATATCGTATTCCAGGTTGGACAGACAGGATGGGTATTAGTGGATATTAGTAATATGGTATTCCGGGTTGGACAGACAGGATGGCTCTCAGTGGATATTAGTAATTTGGTATTCCAGGGTCGGACAGACAGGATGAGTATTCGTGGATATTAGTAATATGGTTTTCCGGGTCGGACAGACTGGATGGGTATTAGTGGATTTTAGTTACATGGTATTCCGGTTTGGACAGACAGGATGGATATTAGTGGATATTAGTAATATGGTATTCCCGGGTCGGACAGACAGGATGGATATTAGTGGATATTAGTAATATGGTATTCCGGGTCGGACAGACAGGATGAGTATTAGTGGATATTAGTAATATGGTATTCCCGGGTCGGACAGACAGGATGGATATTAGTGGATATTAGTAATATGGTATTCCGGGTCGGACAGACAGGATGAGTATTAGTGGATATTAGTAATATGGTATTCCGGGTCGGACAGAAAGGATGGTTCTCAGTGAATATTAGTAATACGGTATTCCGGGTCTGACAGACAGGATGGATATTAGTGGATATTAGTAATATGGTATTCCGGATTGGACAGACAGGATGGGAATTAGTGGATATTAGTAATATGGTATTCCGGGTTGGACAGACATGATGGATATTAGTGGATATTAGTAATATGGTATTCCGGGTCGGACAGACAGGATGGGTCTCAGTGGATATTAGTAATACAGTATTCCAGGTCGGACAGACAGGACCGATCTTAGAGGAATTTAGTAATATGGTATTCCGGGTCGGACAGACAGGATGGATATTAGTGGATATTAGTAATATGGTATTCCGGGTCGGACAGACAGGATGGGTCTCAGTGGATATTAGTAATACGGTATTCCGGGTCGGACAGACAGGATGGGTCTCAATTGATATTAGTAATATGGTATTCCGGGTCGGACAGACAGGATGGATATTAGTGGGTATTAGTAATATGGTATTCCGGGTCGGACAGACTGGATGGGTCTCAGTGGATATTAGTAATATGGTATTCCGGGTCGGACAGACTGGATGGGTCTCAGTGGATATTAGTAATATGGTATTCCAGGTCGGACAGACAGGATGGGTCTCAGTGGATATTAGTAATATGGTATTCCAGGTCGGACAGACAGGATGGGTCTCAGTGGATATTAGTAATATGGTATTCCAGGTCGGACAGACTGGATGGGTCTCAGTGGATATTAGTAATATGGTATTCCAGGTCGGACAGACAGGATGGGTCTCAGTGGATATTAGTAATATGGTATTCCAGGTCGGACAGACAGGATGGATATTAGTGGATATTAGTAATATGATATTCCAGGTCGGACAGACAGGATGGGTCTCAGTGGATATTAGTAATATGGTATTCCAGGTCGGACAGACAGGATGGGTCTCAGTGGATATTAGTAATATGGTATTCCAGGTCGGACAGACAGGATGGGTCTCAGTGGATATTAGTAATATGGTATTCCGGGTCGGACAGACTGGATGGGTCTCAGTGGATATTAGTAATATGATATTCCAGGTCGGACAGACAGGATGGATATTAGTGGATATTAGTAATATGGTATTCCGGGTCGGACAGACAGGATGGGTCTCAGTGGATATTAGTAATATGGTATTCCGGGTCGGACAGACTGGATGGGTCTCAGTGGATATTAGTGGATATTAGTAATATGATATTCCAGGTCGGACAGACAGGATGGGTCTCAGTGGATATTAGTAATATGGTATTCCGGGTCGGACAGACAGGATGGGTCTCAGTGGATATTAGTGGATATTAGTAACATGATATTCCAGGTCGGACAGACAGGATGGGTCTCAGTGGATATTAGTAATATGGTATTCCAGGTCGGACAGACAGGATGGGTCTCAGTGGATATTAGTAATATGGTATTCCAGGTCGGACAGACAGGATGGATATTAGTGGATATTAGTAATATGGTATTCCAGGTCGGACAGACAGGATGGGTCTCAGTGGATATTAGTAATATGATATTCCAGGTCGGACAGACAGGATGGATATTAGTGGATATTAGTAATATGGTATTCCGGGTCGGACAGACAGGATGGGTCTCAGTGGATATTAGTAATATGGTATTCCGGGTCGGACAGACTGGATGGGTCTCAGTGGATATTAGTGGATATTAGTAATATGATATTCCAGGTCGGACAGACAGGATGGGTCTCAGTGGATATTAGTAATATGGTATTCCGGGTCGGACAGACAGGATGGGTCTCAGTGGATATTAGTGGATATTAGTAATATGATATTCCAGGTCGGACAGACAGGATGGGTCTCAGTGGATATTAGTAATATGGTATTCCAGGTCGGACAGACAGGATGGGTCTCAGTGGATATTAGTAATATGGTATTCCAGGTCGGACAGACAGGATGGATATTAGTGGATATTAGTAATATGGTATTCCAGGTCGGACAGACAGGATGGGTCTCAGTGGATATTAGTAATATGATATTCCAGGTCGGACAGACAGGATGGGTCTCAGTGGATATTAGTAATATGATATTCCAGGTAGGACAGACAGGATGGATATTAGTGGATATTAGTAATACGGTATTCCAGGTCGGACAGACAGGATGGATATTAGTGGATATTAGTAATATGGTATTCCAGGTCGGACAGACAGGATGGGTCTCAGTGGATATTAGTAATATGATATTCCAGGTCGGACAGACAGGATGGGTCTCAGTGGATATTAGTAATATGATATTCCAGGTAGGACAGACAGGATGGATATTAGTGGATATTAGTAATACGGTATTCCAGGTCGGACAGACAGGATGGATATTAGTGGATATTAGTAATACGGTATTCCAGGTCGGACAGACAGGATGGATATTAGTGGATATTAGTAATATGGTATTCCAGGTCGGACAGACAGGATGGATATTAGTGGATATTAGTAATACGGTATTCCGGGATGGACAGACAGGATGGATATTAGTGGATATTAGTAATACGGTATTCCAGGTCGGACAGACAGGATGGATATTAGTGGATATTAGTAATACGGTATTCCGGGATGGACAGACAGGATGGATATTAGTGGATATTAGTAATACGGTATTCCAGGTCGGACAGACAGGATGGATATAAGTGGATATTAGTAATACGGTATTCCGGGATGGACAGACAGGATGGATATTAGTGGATATTAGTAATACGGTATTCCAGGTTGGACAGACAGGATGGATATTAGTGGATATTAGTAATATGGTATTCCAGGTCGGACAGACAGGATGGATATTAGTGGATATTGGTAATATGGTATTCCAGGTCGGACAGACAGGATGGGTATTAGTGGATATTAGTAATATGATATTCCGTGTCGGACAGACAGGATGGATATTAGTGGATATTAGTAATATGGTATTCCGGGTCGGACAGACAGGATGGGTCTCAGTGGATATTAGTAATACGGTATTCCGGGTCGGACAGACAGGATGGGTCTCAATTGATATTAGTAATATGGTATTCCGGGTCGGACAGACAGGATGGATATTAGTGGGTATTAGTAACATGGTATTCTGGGTCGGACAGACAGGATGGGTCTCAGTGGATATTAGTAACATGGTATTCTGGGTCGGACAGACAGGATGGGTTTCAGTGGATATTAGTAATATGGTTTTCCGGGTCGGACAGACAGGAAGAGTATTAGTGGATATTAGTAATATGGTTTTCCAGGTCGGACAGACAGGAAGAGTATTAGTGGATATTACTAATATGGTTTTCCAGGTCGGACAGACAGGAAGAGTATTAGTGGATATTAGTAATATGGTATTCCGGGTCGGACAGACTGGATGGGTCTCAGTGGATATTAGTAATATGATATTCCAGGTCGGACAGACAGGATGGGTCTCAGTGGATATTAGTAATATGGTATTCCAGGTCGGACAGACAGGATGGGTATTAGTGGATATTAGTAATATGGTATTCCGGGTCGGACAGACTGGATGGGTCTCAGTGGATATTAGTAATATGATATTCCAGGTCGGACAGACTGGATGGGTCTCAGTGGATATTAGTAATATGATATTCCAGGTCGGACAGACTGGATGGGTCTCAGTGGATATTAGTAATATGGTATTCCAGGTCGGACAGACAGGATGGGTATCAGTGGATATTAGTAATATGATATTCCAGGTCGGACAGACAGGATGGGTCTCAGTGGATATTAGTAATATGGTATTCCAGGTCGGACAGACAGGATGGATATTAGTGGATATTAGTAATATGGTATTCCAGGTCGGACAGACAGGATGGGTCTCAGTGTCATGCAGGTGAAAGAGGACCCAAAAGCGACTTAACAGAAACAGAGTTTATTTAAGTCCAAACAGGGAATAACAGAAATCCTCTAGTCTGTAGAGGGGAATAACTGGAGAAGCGGCCACAGACTGCAGGTCGCTTCGGGTAGGCGCAGGCCGTAGTGGACCGAGACACCTGCTCACACGCAGCATCTGATGAAGGCAAAAAACACGACAGGACAGGGCGAAACACAATCACAGCATGGTGAATACAAAACAAGGAACCGACGGGACAGGAACGGAACACAAAGGAATAAATAGGGACTCTAATCAGGGGAAAGGATCGGGAACAGGTGTGGGAAGACTAAATGATGATTAGGGGAATAGGAACAGCTGGGAGCAGGAACGGAACGATAGAGAGAAGAGAGAGCGAGAGAGTGAGAGGGGGAGGGGGAGAGAGAGGGATAGAAAGAGGGAAAGAACCCAATAAGACCAGCAGAGGGAAACGAACAGAATGGGGAGCACAGGGACAAGACATGATAATAAATGACAAACATGACAGTACCCCCCCACTCACCGAGCGCCTCCTGGCGCACTCGAGGAGGAATCCTGGCGGCAACGGAGGAAATCATCGATGAGTGAACGGTCCAGCACGTCCCGAGACGGAACCCAACTCCTCTCCTCAGGACCGTAACCCTCCCAATCCACTAAGTATTGGTGACCCCGTCCCGAGAACGCATGTCCATGATCTTATGTACCTTGTAAATAGGTGCGCTCTCGACAAGGACGGGGGGGGGAGGGAAGACGAACGGGGGTGCGAAGAAAGGGCTTAACACAGGAGACATGGAAGACAGGATGGACGCGATGAAGATGTCGCGGAAGAAGCAGTCGCACAGCGACAGGATTGACGACCTGGGAGACACGGAACGGACCAATGAACCGCGGAGTCAACTTACGAGAAGCTGTCGTAAGAGGAAGGTTGCGAGTGGAAAGCCACACTCTCTGGCCGCAACAATACCTTGGACTCTTAATCCTGCGTTTATTGGCGGCTCTCACCGTCTGTGCCCTGTAACGGCAAAGTGCAGACCTCACCCTCCTCCAGGTGCGCTCACAACGTTGGACAAACGCTTGAGCGGAGGGAACGCTGGACTCGGCAAGCTGGGATGAGAACAGAGGAGGCTGGTAACCCAGACTACTCTGAAACGGAGATAACCCGGTAGCAGACGAAGGAAGCGAATTGTGAGCGTATTCTGCCCAGGGGAGCTGTTCTGCCCAAGACGCAGGGTTTCTGAAAGAAAGGCTGCGTAGTATGCGACCAATCGTCTGATTGGCCCTCTCTGCTTGACCGTTAGACTGGGGATGAAACCCGGAAGAGAGACTGACGGACGCACCAATCAAACGACAGAACTCCCTCCAAAACTGTGACGTGAATTGCGGGCCTCTGTCTGAAACGGCGTCTAACGGGAGGCCATGAATTCTGAATACATTCTCAATAATGATTTGTGCCGTCTCCTTAGCGGAAGGAAGTTTAGCGAGGGGAATGAAATGTGCCGCCTTAGAGAACCTATCGACAACCGTCAGAATCACAGTCTTCCCCGCAGACAAAGGCAGACCGGTAATGAAGTCTAAGGCAATGTGAGACCATGGTCGAGAAGGAATGGGGAGCGGTCTGAGACGACCGGCAGGAGGAGAGTTACCCGACTTAGTCTGCGCGCAGTCCGAACAAGCAGCCACGAAACGGCGCGTGTCACGCTCCTGAGTCGGCCACCAAAAGCGCTGGCGAATAGACGCAAGAGTGCCTCGAACACCGGGATGACCAGCTAACTTGGCAGAGTGAGCCCACTGAAGAACAGCCAGACGAGTGGAAACAGGAACGAAAAGGAGGTTACTAGGACAAGCGCGCGGCGACGCAGTGTGCGTGTGAGTGCTTGCTTAACCTGTCTTTCAATTCCCCAGACTGTTAACCCGACAACACGCCCATAAGGAAGAATCCCCTCGGGATCAGTAGAAGCCACAGAAGAACTAAACAGACGGGATAAGGCATCAGGCTTGGTGTTCTTGCTACCCGGACGGTAAGAAATCACAAACTCGAAACGAGCGAAAAACAACGCCCAACGAGCTTGACGGGCATTAAGTCGTTTGGCAGAACGGATGTACTCAAGGTTCTTATGGTCTGTCCAAACGACAAAAGGAACGGTCGCCCCCTCCAACCACTGTCGCCATTCGCCTAGGGCTAAGCGGATGGCGAGCAGTTCACGGTTACCCACATCATAGTTGCGCTCAGATGGCGACAGGCGATGAGAAAAATAAGCGCAAGGATGAACCTTATCGTCAGACTGGAAGCGCTGGGATAGAATGGCTCCCACGCCTACCTCTGAAGCGTCAACCTCGACAATGAATTGTCTAGTGACGTCAGGAGTAACGAGGATAGGAGCGGACGTAAAACGTTCTTTTAGAAGATCAAAAGCTCCCTGGGCGGAACCGGACCACTTAAAACACGTCTTGACAGAAGTAAGAGCTGTGAGAGGGGCAGCAACTTGACCGAAATTACGAATGAAACGCCGATAGAAATTAGCGAAACCTAAAAAGCGCTGCAACTCGACACGTGACCTTGGAACGGGCCAATCACTGACAGCTTGGACCTTAGCGGAATCCATCTGAATGCCTTCAGCGGAAATAACGGAACCGAGAAAAGTAACGGAGGAGACATGAAAAGAGCACTTCTCAGCCTTTACGTAGAGACAATTCTCTAAAAGGCGCTGTAGAACACGTCGAACGTGCTGAACATGAATCTCGAGTGACGGAGAAAAAATCAGGATATCGTCAAGATAGACAAAAACAAAAATGTTCAGCATGTCTCTCAGAACATCATTAACTAATGCCTGAAAAACAGCTGGCGCATTGGCGAGACCGAACGGCAGAACCCGGTACTCAAAATGCCCTAACGGAGTGTTAAACGCCGTTTTCCACTCGTCCCCCTCTCTGATGCGCACGAGATGGTAAGCGTTACGAAGGTCCAACTTAGTAAAGCACCTGGCTCCCTGCAGAATCTCGAAGGCTGATGACATAAGGGGAAGCGGATAACGATTCTTAACCGTTATGTCATTCAGCCCTCGATAATCCACGCAGGGGCGCAGAGTACCGTCCTTCTTCTTAACAAAAAGAACCCCGCCCCGGCCGGAGAAGAAGAAGGCACTATGGTACCGGCGTCAAGAGACACAGACAAATAATCCTCGAGAGCCTTACGTTCGGGAGCCGACAGAGAGTATAGTCTACCTCGAGGAGGAGTGGTCCCCGGAAGGAGATCAATACTACAATCATACGACCGGTGAGGAGGAAGGGAGTTGGCTCGGGACCGACTGAAGACCGTGCGCAGATCATGATATTCCTCCGGCACTCCTGTCAAATCGCCAGGTTCCTCCTGAGAAGTAGGGACAGAAGAAACGGGAGGGATGGCAGACATTAAACACTTCACATGACAAGAAACGTTCCAGGATAGGATAGAATTACTAGACCAATTAATAGAAGGATTATGACATACTAGCCAGGGATGACCCAAAACAACAGGTGTAAACGGTGAACGGAAAATCAAAAAAGAAATAGTCTCACTGTGGTTACCAGATACTGTGAGAGTTAAAGGTAGTGTCTCAAACTTGATACTGGGAAGATGACTACCATCTAAGGCAAACATGGGCGTAGGCCTGTCTAACGGTCTGAAAGGAATGTTATGTTTCCGAACCCATGCTTCGTCCATGAAACAACCCTCAGCCCCAGAGTCAATCAAGGCACTGCATGTAGCACCCGAACCGGTCCAGCGTAGATGGACCGACATAGTAGTACAAGATCTAGATGAAGGGACCTGAGTAGTAGCGCTCACCAGTAGCCCTCCGCTTACTGATGGGCTCTGGCCTCTTACTGGACATGAATTAACAAAATGTCCAGCAACTCCGCAATAGAGGCACAGGCGGTTGGTGATCCTCCGTTCCCTCTCCTTAGTCGAGATGCGAATCCCTCCCAGCTGCATGGGCTCAGTCTCAAAGCCAGAGGAGGGAGATGGTTGCGATGCGGAGCAGGGAAACACCGTTGATGCGAGCTCTCTTCCACGAGCCCGGTGACGAAGATCTACCCGTCGTTCTATGCGGATGGCGAGAGCAATCAAAGAGTCCACATCTGATGGAACCTCCCGGGAGAGAATCTCATCCTTAACCACTGCGTGGAGTCCCTCCAGAAAACGAGCGAGCAGCGCCGGCTCGTTCCACTCACTAGAGGCAGCAAGAGTGCGAAACTCAATAGAATAATCCGTTATGGACCGTTCACCTTGGCATAAGGAAGCCAGGGCCCTAGAAGCCTCCCTACCAAAAACTGAACGGTCAAAAACCCGAATCATCTCCTCTTTAAAGTTCTGGAACTTGTTAGAGCAATCAGCCCTTGCCTCCCAGATAGCTGTGCCCCATTCTCGAGCCCGGCCAGTAAGGAGTGAAATGACATAAGCAACCCGAGCTCTCTCTCTAGAATATGTGTTGGGTTGGAGAGAGAACACAATCTCACACTGCGTGAGAAAGGAGCGGCACTCAGTGGGCTGCCCGGAGTAGCAAGGTGGGTTATTAACCCTAGGTTCTGGAGACTCGGCAGGCCAGGAAGTAACAGGTGGCACGAGACGTAGACTCTGGAACTGTCCAGAGAGGTCGGAAACCTGAGCGGCCAGGTTCTCCACGGCATGGCGAGCAGCAGACAATTCCTGCTCGTGTCTGCCGAGCATGGCTCCTTGGATCTCGACGGCAGTGTAACGAGCGTCTGAAGTCGCTGGGTCCATTCCTTGGTCGGTTCCTTCTGTCATGCAGGTGAAAGAGGACCCAAAAGCGACTTAACAGAAACAGAGTTTATTTAAGTCCAAACAGGGAATAACAGAAATCCTCTAGTCTGTAGAGGGGAATAACTGGAGAAGCGGCCACAGACTGCAGGTCGCTCGGGTAGGCGCAGGCCGTAGTGGACCGAGACACCTGCTCACACGCAGCATCTGATGAAGGCAAAAACACGACAGGACAGGGCGAAACACAATCACAGCATGGTGAATACAAAACAAGGAACCGACGGGACAGGAACGGAACACAAAGGAATAAATAGGGACTCTAATCAGGGGAAAGGATCGGGAACAGGTGTGGGAAGACTAAATGATGATTAGGGGAATAGGAACAGCTGGGAGCAGGAACGGAACGATAGAGAGAAGAGAGAGCGAGAGAGTGAGAGGGGGAGGGGGAGAGAGAGGGATAGAAAGAGGGAAAGAACCCAATAAGACCAGCAGAGGGAAACGAACAGAATGGGGAGCACAGGGACAAGACATGATAATAAATGACAAACATGACACTCAGTGGATATTAGTGGATATTAGTAATATGATATTCCAGGTCGGACAGACAGGATGGGTCTCAGTGGATATTAGTAATATGATATTCCAGGTCGGACAGACAGGATGGGTCTCAGTGGATATTAGTAATATGGTATTCCAGGTCGGACAGACAGGATGGGTCTCAGTGGATATTAGTAATATGATATTCCAGGTCGGACAGACAGGATGGGAATTAGTGGATATTAGTAATATGGTATTCCAGGTCGGACAGACAGGATGGATATTAGTGGATATTAGTAATATGGTATTCCAGGTCGGACAGACAGGATGGGTCTCAGTGGATATTAGTAATATGATATTCCAGGTCGGACAGACAGGATGGGTCTCAGTGGATATTAGTAATATGGTATTCCAGGTCGGACAGACAGGATGGGTCTCAGTGGATATTAGTAATATGATATTCCAGGTCGGACAGACAGGATGGTAATTAGTGGATATTAGTAATATGGTATTCCAGGTCGGACAGACAGGATGGATATTAGTGGATATTAGTAATATGATATTCCAGGTCGGACAGACAGGATGGATATTAGTGGATATTAGTAATATGGATATTCCAGGTCGGACAGACAGGATGGATATTAGTGGATATTAGTAATATGGATATTCCAGGTCGGACAGACAGGATGGATATTAGTGGATATTAGTAATATGATATTCCAGGTCGGACAGACAGGATGGATATTAGTGGATATTAGTAATATGATATTCCAGGTCGGACAGACAGGATGGGTATCAGTGGATATTAGTAATATGGTATTCCAGGTCGGACAGACAGGATGGATATTAGTGGATATTAGTAATATGGTATTCCAGGTCGGACAGACAGGATGGATATTAGTGGATATTAGTAATATGGTATTCCAGGTCGGACAGACAGGATGGATATTAGTGGATATTAGTAATATGGTATTCCAGGTCGGACAGACAGGATGGATATTAGTGACAGAAAGGATGGGTCTCAGTGGATATTAGTAATATGGTATTCTGGGTCGGACAGACTGGATGGGATGGATATTAGTAATATGGTATTCCGGGTCGGACAGACAGGATGGGTCTCAGTGGATATTAGTAATATGGTATTCTGGGTCGGACTGACTGGATGGATATTAGTGGATATTAGTAATATGGTATTCCGGGTCGGACAGACAGGATGGGTTTCAGTGGATATTAGTAATATGATATTCGGGTCGGACAGACAGGATGGATATTAGTGGATATTAGTAATACGTTATTCCAGGTCGGACAGACTGGATGGGTCTCAGTGGATATTAGTAATATGGTATTCCAGGTCGGACAGACTGGATGGGTATTAGTGGATATTAGTAATATGGTATTCCAGGTCGGACAGACTGGATGGGTCTCAGTGGATATTAGTAATATGATATTCCAGGTCGGACAGACTGGATGGGTCTCAGTGGATATTAGTAATATGATATTCGGGTCAGACAGACTGGATGGGTCTCAGTGGATATTAGTAATATGATATTCCAGGTCGGACAGACTGGATGGGTCTCAGTGGATATTAGTAATATGATATTCCGGGTCAGACAGACTGGATGGGTCTCAGTGGATATTAGTAATATGATATTCCAGGTCGGACAGACTGGATGGGTCTCAGTGGATATTAGTAATATGATATTCCAGGTCAGACAGACTGGATGGGTCTCAGTGGATATTAGTAATATGATATTCCAGGTCGGACAGACAGGATGGGATGATATTAGTAATATGATATTCTCGGACAGACAGTGGATATTAGTAATATGGTATTCCAGGTCGGACAGACAGGATGGGTCTCAGTGGATATTAGTAATATGATATTCCAGGTCGGACAGACAGGATGGTAATTAGTGGATATTAGTAATATGGTATTCCAGGTCGGACAGACAGGATGGATATTAGTGGATATTAGTAATATGGTATTCCAGGTCGGACAGACAGGATGGGTCTCAGTGGATATTAGTAATATGATATTCCAGGTCGGACAGACAGGATGGATATTAGTGGATATTAGTAATATGGTATTCCAGGTCGGACAGACAGGATGGATATTAGTGGATATTAGTAATATGATATTCCAGGTCGGACAGACAGGATGGATATTAGTGGATATTAGTAATATGATATTCCAGGTCGGACAGACAGGATGGATATTAGTGGATATTAGTAATATGGTATTCCAGGTCGGACAGACAGCATGGGTCTCAGTGGATATTAGTAATATGGTATTCCAGGTCGGACAGACAGGATGGATATTAGTGGATATTAGTAATATGGTATTCCAGGTCGGACAGACAGGATGGATATTAGTGGATATTAGTAATATGGTATTCCAGGTCGGACAGACAGGATGGATATTAGTGGATATTAGTAATACGGTATTCCGGGTCGGACAGACAGGATGGATATTAGTAATATGGTATTCCGGGTCGGACAGAAAGGATGGGTCTCAGTGGATATTAGTAATATGGTATTCTGGGTCGGACTGACTGGATGGGTCTCAGTGGATATTAGTAATATGGTATTCCGGGTCGGACAGACAGGATGGGTTTCAGTGGATATTAGTAATATGATATTCCGGGTCGGACAGACAGGATGGATATTAGTGGATATTAGTAATACGGTATTCCAGGTCGGACAGACAGGATGGATATTAGTGGATATTAGTAATATGGTATTCCGGGTCGGACAGACAGGATGGATATTAGTGGATATTAGTAATACGGTATTCCAGGTCGGACAGACTGGATGGGTCTCAGTGGATATTAGTAATATGATATTCCAGGTCGGACAGACTGGATGGGTCTCAGTGGATATTAGTAATATGGTATTCCGGGTCAGACAGACTGGATGGGTCTCAGTGGATATTAGTAATATGATATTCCAGGTCGGACAGACTGGATGGGTCTCAGTGGATATTAGTAATATGATATTCCGGGTCAGACAGACTGGATGGGTCTCAGTGGATATTAGTAATATGATATTCCAGGTCGGACAGACTGGATGGGTCTCAGTGGATATTAGTAATATGATATTCCGGGTCAGACAGACTGGATGGGTCTCAGTGGATATTAGTAATATGATATTCCGGGTCAGACAGACTGGATGGGTCTCAGTGGATATTAGTAATATGATATTCCGGGTCAGACAGACTGGATGGGTCTCAGTGGATATTAGTAATATGGTATTCCGGGTCAGACAGACTGGATGGGTCTCAGTGGATATTAGTAATATGACATTCCGGGTCAGACAGACAGGATGGGTATTAGTGGATATTAGTAATATGATATTCCGGGTCAGACAGACAGGATGGGTATTAGTGGATATTAGTAATATGGCATTCCGGGTCAGACAGACAGGATGGGTATTAGTGGATATTAGTAATATGATATTCCGGGTCAGACAGACAGGATGGGTATTAGTGGATATTAGTAATATGGCATTCCGGGTCAGACAGACAGGATGGGTATTAGTGGATATTAGTAATATGGCATTCCGGGTCAGACAGACAGGATGGGTATTAGTGGATATTAGTTATATGGCATTCCGGGTCAGACAGACAGGATGGGTATTAGTGGATATTAGTAATATGATATTCCGGGTCAGACAGACAGGATGGGTATTAGTGGATATTAGTAATATGGCATTCCGGGTCAGACAGACAGGATGGGTATTAGTGGATATTAGTAATATGGCATTCCGGGTCAGACAGACAGGATAGGTATTAGTGGATATTAGTAATATGGCATTCCGGGTCAGACAGACAGGATGGGTATTAGTGGATATTAGTAATATGGCATTCCGGGTCAGACAGACAGGATGGGTATTAGTGGATATTAGTAATATGGCATTCCGGGTCAGACAGACAGGATGGGTATTAGTGGATATTAGTAATATGGCATTCCGGGTCAGACAGACAGGATGGGTATTAGTGGATATTAGTAATATGGCATTCCGGGTCAGACAGACAGGATGGGTATTAATAGATATTAGTAATATGGTATTCCGGGTCAGACAGATGTGATGGATCTCCCGGGTTCGGCAGATTGGACGGATCTTTGAGGAATTTAGTAATATGGTATTCCGGGTTGGACAGAGAGGACAGATCTTAGAGGAATTTAGTAATATGGTATTCCGGGTCGGACAGAAAGGATGGTTCTCAGTGAATATTAGTAAAACGGTATTCCGGGTCGGACAGACAGGATGGATATTAGTGGATATTAGTAATATGGTATTCCGGGTCGGACAGACAGGATGGGTCTCATTGGATATAAGTAATATGTTATTCCGGGTTGGACAGACAGGATGGGTCTCAGTGGATATTAGTAATATGGTATCCAGGGTCGGACAGACAGGATGGGTCTCAATTGATATTAGTAATATGGTATTCCGGGTCGGACAGACAGGATGGATATTAGTGGGTATTAGTAACATGGTATTCTGGGTCGGACAGACAGGATGGGTTTCAGTGGATATTAGTAATATGGTTTTCCAGGTCGGACAGACAGGATGGGTATTAGTGGATATTAGTAATATCGTATTCCAGGTCGGACAGACAGGATGGGTATTAGTGGATATTAGTAATATCGTATTCCAGGTCGGACAGACAGGATGGGTATTAGTGGATATTAGTAACATGGTATTCTGGGTCGGACAGACAGGATGGGTTTCAGTGGATATTAGTAATATGGTTTTCCAGGTCGGACAGACAGGATGGGTTTCAGTGGATATTAGTAATATGGTTTTCCAGGTCGGACAGACAGGATGGGTTTCAGTGGATATTAGTAATATGGTATTCCGGGTCGGACAGACAGGATGGGTATTCGTGGATATTAGTTATATGGTATTCCGGGTTGGACAGACAGGATGGGTATGCTCTGGATAAGAGCGTCTGCTAAATGACTTAAATGTAAATGTATTAGTGGATATTAGTAATATGGTATTCCGGGTCGGACAGACAGGATGAGTATTAGTGGATATTAGTAATATGGTATTCCGGGTTGGACAGACAGGATGAGTATTAGTGGATATTAGTAATATGGTATTCCGGGTCGGACAGAAAGGATGGGTCTCAGTGGATATTAGTAATATGGTATTCTGGGTCGGACTGACTGGATGGGTCTCAGTGGATATTAGTAATATGATTTTCCGGGTCGGACAGACAGGATGGGTATTAGTGGATATTAGTAATATGGCATTCCGGGTCAGACAGACAGGATGGGTATTAGTGGATATTAGTAATATGGCATTCCGGATCGGACAGACAGGATGGATATTAGTGGATATTAGTAATATGGTATTCCGGGTCGGACAGACAGGATGGATATTAGTGGATATTAGTAATATGGTATTCCGTGTCGGACAGACAGGATGGATATTAGTGGATATTAGTAATATGGTATTCCGTGTCGGACAGACAGGATGGATATTAGTGGATATTAGTAATATGGTATTCCGTGTCGGACAGACAGGATGGATATTAGTGGATATTAGTAATATGGTATTCCAGGTCGGACAGACAGGATGGATATTAGTGGATATTAGTAATATGGTATTCCGTGTCGGACAGACAGGATGGATATTAGTGGATATTAGTAATATGGTATTCCGGGTCGGACAGACAGGATGGGTATTAGTGGATATTAGTAATATGGTATTCCGGGTCGGACAGACAGGATGGGTATTAGTGGATATTAGTAATATGGTATTCCGGGTCGGACAGAGAGGATGGATATTAGTGGATATTAGTAATATGGTATTCCGGGTCGGACAGACAGGATGGATATTAGTGGATATTAGTAATATGGTATTCCGGGTCGGACAGACAGGATGGATATTAGTGGATATTAGTAATATGGTATTCCGGGTCGGACAGACAGGATGGATATTAGTGGATATTAGTAATATGGTATTCCGGGTCGGACAGACAGGATGGGTATTAGTGGATATTAGTAATATGGTATTCCGGGTCGGACAGACAGGATGGATATTAGTGGATATTAGTAATATGGTATTCTGGGTCGGACAGACAGGATGAGTATTAGTGGATATTAGTAATATGGTATTCTGGGTCGGACAGACAGGATGAGTATTAGTGGATATTAGTAATATGGTATTCCGGGTCGGACAGACAGGATGAGTATTAGTGGATATTAGTAATATGGTATTCCGGGTCGGACAGACAGGATGGGTCTCGGTGGATATTAGTAACATGGTATTCCGGGTCGGACAGACAGGATGGGTATTAGTGGATATTAGTAATATGGTATTCTGGGTCGGACAGACAGGATGAGTATTAGTGGATATTAGTAATATGGTATTCCGGGTCGGACAGACAGGATGAGTATTAGTGGATATTAGTAATATGGTATTCCGGGTCGGACAGACAGGATGGGTATTAGTGGATATTAGTAATATGGTATTCCGGGTCAGACAGACAGGATGGATCTCCCAGGTAGGACAGACAGGATGGATCTCCTAGGTAAGACAGACAGGATGGATCTCCCAGGTAGGACAGACAGGATGGATCTCCCAGGTAGGACAGACATGATGATTTTCCCGAGACGGACAGACAGGATGGATCTCCCAGGTAGGACAGACATGATGATTTTCCCGGGACGGACAGACAGGATGGATCTCCCAGGTAGGACAGACAGGATGGATCTCCTATGTAGGACAGACAGGATGGATCTCCCGGGTCAGACAGACAGGATGGATCTCCTATGTAGGACAGACAGGATGGATCTCCCGGGTCAGACAGACAGGATGGATCTCCCGGGTCAGACAGACAGGATGGATCTCCTGGGTAGGACAGACAGGATGGATCTCCCGGGTCAGACAGACAGGATGGATCTCCCGGGTCGGACAGACAGGATGGATCTCCTAGGTAGGACTGACAGGATGGATCTCCCAGGTCAGACAGACAGGATGGATCTCCCGGGTCAGACAGACAGGATGGATCTCCCGGCTCAGACAGACAGGATGGATCTCCCGGGTCAGACAGACAGGATCAATCTCAGTTGATGCTAGTAATACGGTTTCCGGGTTCTGATAGACAGGATGGGTCACAATAGATATTAGTGATATGCTATCCAGGGTCGTATAGACGGGATGGGTCTCCCGGGTTGGACAGACAGAATGGATCTCAGAGGACACACTTAAATTTGTATCCGGGGTTGTACAGACAGGATGATTCTCAGTGTTTATTACAATAGCCCCATTTTCACCTAAAATGACATACCCAAATCTACCGGCCTGTAGTTCAAGCCCTGAAGCAAGGATATGCATATTATTGGTATCATTTAAAAGGAAACACCTTGAAGTTTATGGAAATGTGAATTGAATGTTGGACAATATAACACAATAAATCTGGTAGAAGAAATTACAAAGAAAAAAGCAACCTTTTTTTACCACAATCTTTGAAATGCAATGGAAAGGTCCCACATCTAGCTATCACTCTGCTTGTAGCTCCGATGGTGTCTACAAGAGCGCAGCAGTGTATGTGCAAGGTTTCAGACAGATAACTTGAAGTATGAACAAGATACATAACATTTAGTGTGAAGTCACCCAGGTACATTTGGGCAAATCGTGAAGGAGACATTTACATTTACATTGCATTTTTTCTGCAAGAATATCTTCAATATCAACTTTGATTTAGCTTTTCCAGTATTAGTAGCCATATTGTCAGTTCAACATTTGCAAAACACCCAGATTATATAACTTCATAACTCTCCATATTCTTGTAATTTTTGTCCAAAAGGAAAAGGTTAGCAGCGAATATTTTGCGACATATATGGGTTTCCATAAAGCCCAGCTCATTGGCTATCTAGATAGCTTTATTTGACCCCGATTGGTGCTTATTTGTCAAAGCTACAGTCAATCAAGTGAAGACTGCCCGCATCATCGGTGTGCCATGAAGGTGTCGCTCTCTGACCAAATTTGGTGTCCTATAGGATATACTACACTCCTAAAGATATAGTGAAGTCTGGTTACGTTCTAGGATCTCTGAGGAATAAATGTGAATGTAATTTGACCCTTTTTTTTTGCAAATTGAACAAGTGCAAATACAAAATCGATCGTGAATATATATGGAGCTTTTTAGGATATGAAAAAGGATTTTAACTAACAAAAGATAACAAAAGATTTCAGAATGTAAGTACACATTTCACCTTCAGGGGTGAATTTATCAAACCTATCGTGGTGAAAAAAAGTGATAGCTATTGTAATTTGGACGGTGTAGTTATATTAATAAGAATTTAAGCTTTCAGACGATATAAGACACTTATATGTACCAACATTTGTTGTTTCTTTCAAAGCTGCGATCGTGACACACAGCGCTGCATGATTTACAACTGTCCTGTTGACTGGGCGCCTGTCCCTAAGAAGTTGTTAATATAGTATCCCGGGTCGGACAGATAGGGTGGATATTCGTGGATATAGTTAATGTCACACCCTGATCTGTTTCACCTGTCTTTATGACTGTCTCCACCCCCCTCCAGCTGACACCCATCTTCCCCATTATCCCCTGTGTATTTATACCTGTGTTCTGTTTGTCTGTTTCCAGTTCATCTTGTTTGTCAAGTTAGCCAGCATTTTTGTCTCAGCTCCTGCTTTTCCCAGTCTCTCTTTTTCTCACCCGCCTGGTTTTGACCCTTGCCTGTCCTGACTCTGAGTCCGCCTGCCTGACCACTATGCCTGCCCCTGACCCATTACATTACATTTACATTTAAGTCATTTAGCAGACGCTCTTATCCAGAGCGACTTACAAATTGGTGCATTCACCTTATGACATCCAGTGGGACAGTCACTTAACAATAGTGCATCTAAAACTTAGCGGGGGTGGGGTGAGAGGGATTACTTAACCTATCCTAGGTATTCCTTAAAGAGGTGGGGACCCTGACCCTGTGCCTGTCCTGACTCTGAGTCTCCCTGCCTGACCACTATGCCTGCCCCTGACCCTGTGCCTGTCCTGACTCTGAGTCCGCCTGCCTGAGCTTGTGCCTGTCCTGACTCTGAGTCTGCCTGCCTGACCACTATGCCTGCCCCTGACCCTGTGCCTGTCCTGACTCTGAGTCCGCCTGCCTGACCACTATGCCTGCCCCTGACCCTGTGCCTGTCCTGACTCTGAGTCTGCCTGCCTGACCACTATGCCTGCCCCTGACCCTGTGCCTGTCCTGACTCTGATTCCGCCTGCCTGAGCTTGTGCCTGTCCTGACTCTGAGTCTGCCTGCCTGACCACTATGCCTGCCCCTGACCCTGTGCCTGTCCTGACTCTGAGTCCGCCTGCCTGACCACTATGCCTGCCCCTGACCCTGTGCCTGTCCTGACTCTGAGTCTGCCTGCCTGACCCTGTGCCTGTCCTGACTCTGAGTCCGTCCGCCTGACCACTATGCCTGCCCCTGACCTTGTGCCTGTCCTGACTCTGAGTCCGTCTGCCTGACCACTATGCCTGCCCCTGACCTTGTGCCTGTCCTGACTCTGAGTCCGTCTGCCTGACCACTATGCCTGCCCCTGACCCTGTGCCAGTCCTGACTCGGAGTCCGCCTGCCTGCCCACTATGCCTGCCCCTGTCAATGTCCTGACTCTGAGTCTGCCTGCCTGACCACTATGCCTGCCCCTGACCCTGAGCCTGTCCTGACTCTGAGCCTGCCTGCCCGACCACTGTGCCTGGCCCTAACCCCGAGCCTGTCTGCCAACCTGTACCTTTGCCCCAACTCCGGTTTACTGACCCCTGCCTGCCCTGACCTGTCTATTGCCTGCCCCTGTTGGAATATTAAAGCATTGTTCATTTTACGTTGTCTGGGTCTTACCTTCATACTTGTTACTTAAAATGGTATCCAGAGTTGGACAGGTGGGATGGATCACCCGGGTTAGACAGGATGAATCTCAGTGGATATTAGTAATATGGTTTACAGGGTCGGACAGACAGGATGGACTCAGTGGATATTAGTAATATGGTTTACAGGGTCGGACAGACAGAATGGACTCAGTGGATATTAGTAATATGGTTTACAGGGTCGGACAGACAGGATGGACTCAGCTTATATTAGTAATATGGTATCCTTGGTTTGAGAGACAGGACTGACGTCAGCATACATTAGTAATATGGTATCCTTGGTGTGACAGACAGGATTGATCTCAGTAGGTATTACCACTATGGTATGCGGGTTTGACAGACAGGATAGATCTCAGCAGATATCATTAATATGGTATGCCTGGTCGGAAAGACGCAATGGATCTCCTGGGTCGAACAGACAGGATGGATCTCAGTGGATTTGAATAATGGGGTATCCGTGTTCAGAGAGCCAGGGTAGATATCAGTATGTTTAGTAATATGGTAGCTCCATCATACCTTCTGATTGGCTAGGTGGAATTTCTGCCATATTAGTTTGGGTTCTGGATGTTGATTTGTCAGTGTGTCTGCATTCTGAGATCTGTTTTCTGTGCTTTGATTGGCCTGTATGTCTGTGTTATGTAATCTGATTGGTCAGTGTGTCTATGTTCTTGGATCTGAATATTCAGTGTGTTTGTGTTCTAGGATCTTATTGGTCAGTTTTCTGTGTTCTGGGATCCGATTGGTCAGTTTGTCTGTGTTTTGATTGGCCTTCTCAGTGGAAGCAGCTCACCTGGGCATAGTGATGCTTATTAGCATACTCATTAGCATACTGTTCAATATGTATAAGCGGGCCGCAGGCACCGCGGGAGACCAGTGCTGCAGGGCATTGTGGGAAATTAGCTGCATCACTAATTATGATCCACTGCCCCAGAATCTGTCAATCAAACCAGAGAGGAGAGAGAGGGAGGGGGAGAGATGGAGAGAGAGTGATAGAGAGAGAGAAAGAGTGGGGGAGGAGCAAGATGGATGGATAGAGAGAGAAGGACAGAGGGAGACATGGAAAAACACAGACAGAGAAAAATAGAGAAGGGAAGTCTACACTAATTCGGGGAGCACCTGTGGCTGTATGTGTGTGTGTGTGTGTGTGTGTGTGTGTGTGTGTGTGTGTGTGTGTGTGTGTGTGTGTGTGTGTGTGTGTGTGTGTGTGTGTGTGTGTGTGTGTGTGTGTGTGTGTGTGTGTGTGTGTGTGTGTGTGTGTGTGTGTGTGTGTGTGTGTGTGTGTGTGTGCGTGTGTGCGTGTGTGTGTGTGTGTGTGTGTGTGTGTGTGTGTGTGTGTGTGTGTGTGTGTGTGTGTGTGTGTGTGTGTGTGTGTGTGTGTGTGTGTGTGTGTGTGTCCTAGGCCACAAGACCACTGCGTTACCATGGAAACTCTATATCAGCACACATGAGATTACAGCCAAGAGAGAGGAGAGAAGCGGAGAGAGAAAAGCAGAGAGAGGAGAGAAGCGGAGAGGGAGGAGGAGCGAGAGAAGCAGAGAGAGGAGAGGAGCGAGAGGGAGGAGGAGCGAGAGAAGCAGAGAGAGGAGAGAAGCGGAGAGGGAGGAGGAGCGAGAGAAGCAG
Organism: Oncorhynchus gorbuscha; assembly: GCF_021184085.1. Taxonomy (NCBI): domain Eukaryota; kingdom Metazoa; phylum Chordata; class Actinopteri; order Salmoniformes; family Salmonidae; genus Oncorhynchus; species Oncorhynchus gorbuscha. The sequence continues at coordinate 84,316,451 of NC_060186.1, read as the reverse complement.
AGAGAGGAGAGGAGCGAGAGGGAGGAGGAGCGAGAGAAGCAGAGAGAGGAGAGAAGCGGAGAGGGAGGAGGAGCGAGAGAAGCAGAGAGAGAGAGGACAGAGAGGAGGAGATGGATCATATCAAATCAAATTTTATTTGTCACATGCGCCGAATACAAGAGGTGTAAGTTTTACTGTGAAATGCTTACTTATGAGCCCTTTCCGAACAATGCACAGATAAAAAGAAAGAAGATTAGAAAATAAAAATAGAAAATAGTAGTAATAGTGACACACTAAAACAATAACTTGGCAATATACAAGGAGGACCCATACCGAGGCAATATACAGGGGTATGAGATAGTTGAGGTAGATATGTCCATGTAGGTACATAGGGAAAGAGAGAAGGGGAGAGAGGAGGAGATGTGTCCATAGATGCTCCATCAGTCTCCAGTGTAGAGGTGGTAGGGTGGATTATCCACACATAAACATTATCATAACTGTTATCAGAGTAGGTCATTATAAAGCTTTATATTACTTCATAGATGTTTTACCAGTGTTGTACCATAAAAACTATCTGTTTAACATTGAGAGTATTAAAACTATGTTTAATGTTGAGAGTAATTATCTGTTTAACATTGAGAGTATAACGTATGTGTTGTGTTAACAATGATACCATTAATATCTTCTCCTGTACATCAACACTTGGCAGAATGACACTAAGGTGGGTGCATGTGTGTGTGATTGACAGGTGGATGATCGCAGAGAGCAGTGCACCCTGGGATCAGCTGCATAATCAGAGAGACAAAGGAACGGGGGAAGAGAGGGAGAGAAGTGTGGAATATTAAAATTCCCAGTGGCGTGAAAGGGTTGTGTTCTCTCTTCTCTGTTTATTTCTCTGAATTCCTTTCAAATGGTTGGTTTGTGTGTGTATATGTGTTTGTGTGTATATGTGTGTGTGTATATGTGTGTGTATATGTATATTTGTGTGTGTGTGTGTGTGTGTGTACATGTGTGTGTGAGTGTATATGTGTGTGTGAGTGTATATGTGTGTGTGTGAGTGTATATGTGCTTGCGTGTGTATATGTGCTTGTGTGTGTATATCTGTTAGTGTGTGTGTTAGTGTGTGTTACTGTGTTAGTGTGTGTTAGTGTGTGTGTGTGTGTGTGTGTGTGTGTGTGTGTGTGTGTGTGTGTGTGTGTGTGTGTGTGTGTGTGTGTGTGTGTGTGTGTGTGTGTGTGTGTGTGTGTGTGTGTGTGTGTGTGTGTGTGTGTGTGTGTGTGTGTGTGTGTGTGTGTGTGTGTGTGTGTGTGTGTGTGTGTTTGATAGATAAAAGTAGTAAATGGGTTCATTGTGAGAACAGCAAAGGTTCAACATCAGGAGACTCCCTGTAATTATACAGCACGAACAGCATGTGTCAAATTAAACTAGCATCAACAACACACACATACAGTACATACAAACACACATAAACACACATAAACACACACACACACACACTCTGATCAGTGATGTCTGTGCTTATGGGACTTGATGTAATGTGGTTATTATTATTATTATTATTATATAATAGTTGGTGTGTAGTTGGTATAATAGTTGGTATGTAGTTATGTAGTTGTTATAATAGTTGGTATACCAGTTGGTATATAGTTATGTAGTTGGTATAGCAGTTGGTATGTAGTTGGTATAACAGTTGGTATGTAGTTATGTAGTTGGTATATCAGTTGGTATGTAGTTATGTAGTTGGTATATCAGTTGGTATATAGTTATGTAGTTGGTATGTAGTTATGTAGTTGGTATAACTGTTGGTATGTAGTTATGTAGTTGGTATAATAGTTTGTATAATAGTTGGTATGTAGTTATGTAATTGGTAGAACAGTTGGTATACCAGTTGGTATGTAGATGGTATAACAGTTGGTATGTAGTTATGTAGTTGGTATAACAGTTGGTATGTAGTTGGTATAACAGTTGGTATGTAGTTATGTAGTTGGTATAACAGTTGGTATGTAGTTATGTAGTTGGTATAACAGTTGACATGTCGTTATGTAGTTGGTATAACAGTTGTTATGCAGTTATGTAGTTGGTATAACAGTTGGTATGTAGTTGGTATAATAGTTGGTATGTAGTTGGTATAATAGTTGGTATGTAGTTATGTAGTTGGTATAATAGTTGGTATACCAGTTGGTATGTAGTTATGTAGTTGGTATATAAGTTGGTATGTAGTGATGTAGTTGGTAATTCAGTTGGTATGTAGTTATGTAGTTGGTATAACAGTTGGTATGTAGTTATGTAGTTGGTATATCAGTTGGTATGTAGTTGGTATAACAGTTGGTATGTACTTACATAGTTGGTATAACAGTTGGTATGTAGATATGTAGTTGGTATAACAATTGGTATGTAGTTGTTTGGGTGTAGTTATGTAGTTGGTATAATAGTTGGTATGTATTTATGTAATTGGTAGAACATTTGGTATACCAATTGGTATGTAGTTATGTTATTGGTAGAACTGTTGGTATACCAGTTGGTATGTAGTTATGTAATTGGTAGAACAGTTGGTATACCAGTTGGTATGTAGTTATGTAGTTGGTATAATAGTTGGTATGTAGTTATGTAATTGGTAGAACAGTTGGTATAACAGTTGGTATGTAGTTATGTAATTGGTAGAACAGTTGGTATACCAGTTGGTATGTAGGTATGTAGTTGGTATGTAGTTGGTATGTAATAGGTTTGTAGTTGGTATGTATTTATGTAGTTGGTACGTATTTATGTAGTTGGTATGTAGTTGGTATGTATTTATGTAGTTGGTATGTAGTTGGTATGTATTTATGTAGTTGGTATGTAGTTGGTATGTATTTATGTAGTTGGTATGTAGTTGGTATAACAGTTGGTATGTAGTTGGTATGTATTTATGTAGTTGGTATGTAGTTGGTATAACAGTTGGTATGTAGTTGGTATGTATTTATGTAGTTGGTATGTAGTTTGTATGTAGTTGGTATGTAGTTGGTATGTATTTATGTAGTTGGTATAACAGTTGGTATGTATTTATGTAGTTGGTATGTAGTTGGTATGTAGTTGGTATGTAGTTGGTATGTATTTATGTAGTTGGTACGCATTTATGTAGTTGGTATGTAGTTGGTATGTATTTATGTAGTTGGTATGTAGTTGGTATGTATTTATGTAGTTGTTATGTAGTTGGTATGTATTTATGTAGTTGGTATGTAGTTGGTATAACAGTTGGTATGTAGTTGGTATGTATTTATGTAGTTGGTATGTAGTTGGTATGTAGTTGGTATGTATTTATGTAGTTGGTATGTAGTTGGTATGTATTTATGTAGTTGGTATGTAGTTGGTATGTAGTTGGTATGTATTTATGTAGTTGGTATGTAGTTGGTATGTAGTTGGTATGTAGTTGGTATGTATTTATGTATTTGGTATAATAGTTGGTATGTAGTTATGTAGTTGGTATAATAGTTGATATGTAGTTATGTAGTTGGTATAATAGTTGGTATGTAGTTATGTATTTGGTATAATAGTTGATATGTAGTTATGTAGTTGGTATAATAGTTGGTATGTAGTTATGTAATTGGTAGAACAGTTGGTATACCATTTACATTTACATTTAAGTCATTTAGCAGACGCTCTTATCCAGAGCGACTTACAAATTGGTGCATTCACCTTATGGCATCCAGTGGAACAGTCCCTTTACAATAGTGCATCTAAATCTTAAAGGGGGGTGAGAAGGATTACTTATCCTATCCTAGGTATTCCTTAAAGAGGTGGGGTTTCAGGTGTCTCCGGAAGGTGATGATTGACTCCGCTGTCCTGGCGTCGTGAGGGAGTTTGTTCCACCATTGGGGGGCCAGAGCAGCGAACAGTTTTGACTGGGCTGAGCGGGAACTGTACTTCCTCAGTGGTAGGGAGGCGAGCAGGCCAGAGGTGGATGAACGCAGTGCCCTTGTTTGGGTGTAGGGCCTGATCAGAGCCTGGAGGTACTGAGGTGCCGTTCCCCTCACAGCTCCGTAGGCAAGCACCATGGTCTTGTAGCGGATGCGAGCTTCAACTGGAGGCCAGTGGAGAGAGCGGAGGAGCGGGGTGACGTGAGATAACTTGGGAAGGTTGAACACCAGACGGGCTGCGGCGTTCTGGATGAGTTGTAGGGGTTTAATGGCAAAGGCAGGGAGCCCAACCAACAGCGAGTTGCAGTAATCCAGACGGGAGATGACAAGTGCCTGGATTAGGACCTGCGCCGCTTCCTGTGTGAGGCAGGGTATACCAGTTGGTATGTAGTTATGTAATTGGTAGAACAGTTGGTATACCAGTTGGTATGTAGTTATGTAGTTGGTATAATAGTTGATATGTAGTTATGTAGTTGGTATAATAGTTGGTATGTAGTTATGTAGTTGGTAGAATAGTTGGTATACCAGTTGGTATGTAGTTATGTAATTGGTAGAACAGTTGGTATACCAGTTGGTATGTAGTTATGCAGTTGATATAATAGTTGGTATGTAGTTATGTAATTGGTAGAACAGTTGGTATACCAGTTGGTATGTAGTTATGTAATTGGTAGAACAGTTGGTATACCAGTTGGTATGTAGTTATGTAGTTGGTATAATAGTTGATATGTAGTTATGTAGTTGGTATAATAGTTGGTATGTAGTTATGTAGTTGGTAGAATAGTTGGTATACCAGTTGGTATGTAGTTATGTAATTGGTAGAACAGTTGGTATACCAGTTGGTATGTAGTTATGTAGTTGGTATAATAGTTGGTATGTAGTTATGTAGTTGGTATAACAGTTGGTATGTAGTTATGTAGTTGGTAAAACAGTTGGTATGTAGTTGGTATAACAGTTGGTATGTAGTTATGTAGTTGGTATAACAGTTGGTATGTAGTTGGTATAAAAGTTGGTTTACCAGTTGGTATGTAGTTATGTAGTTGGTATAATAGTTGTTATGTAGTTATGTAATTGGTAGAACAGTTGGTATACCAGTTGGTATGTAGTTGGTATAATAGTTGGTATGTAGTTATGTAATTGGTAGAACAGTTGGTATACAAGTTGGTATGTAGTTATGTAGTTGGTATAATAGTTGGTATGTAGTTATGTAATTGGTAGAACAGTTGGTATACCAGTTGGTATGTAGTTATGTAGTTGGTATAACAGTTGGTATGTATTTATGTAGTTGGTATAAAAGTTGGTATGTAGTTATGTAGTTGGTATATCAGTTGGTATGTAGTTATGTAGTTGGTAATTCAGTTATTACGTAGTTATGTAGTTGGTATAACAGTTGGTATGTAGTTATGTAGTTGGTATAATAGTTGGTATAACAGTTGGAATATCAGTTTGTATGTAGTTATGTAGTTGGTATAGCAGTTGGTATGTAGTTATGTAGTTGGTATAACAGTTGGAATGTTGTTATGTAGTTGGTATAACAGTTGGTATGTAGTTATGTATTTGGTATAATAGTTGGTATACCAGTTGGTATGTAGTTATGTAGTTGGTATTACAGTTGGTATAACAGTTGGTATGCAGTTATGTAGTTGGTATATCAGTTGGTATGTAGTTATGTAGTTGGTATATCAGTTGGTATGTAGTTATGTAGTTGGTATAATAGTTGATATGTAGTTATGTAGTTGGTATAATAGTTGGTATGTAGTTATGTAGTTGGTAGAATAGTTGGTATACCAGTTGGTATGTAGTTATGTAATTGGTAGAACAGTTGGTATACCAGTTGGTATGTAGTTATGCAGTTGATATAATAGTTGGTATGTAGTTATGTAATTGGTAGAACAGTTGGTATACCAGTTGGTATGTAGTTATGTAATTGGTAGAACAGTTGGTATGTAGTTATGTAGTTGGTATAATAGTTGGTATGTAGTTATGTAGTTAGTATATCAGTTGGTATGTAGTTATGTAGTTGGTATATCAGTTGGTATGTAGTTATGTAGTTGGTATATCAGTTGGTATGTAGTTATGTAGTTGGTATAATAGTTGGTATGTAGTTATGTAGTTGGTATAATAGTTGGTATGTAGTTATGTAGTTGGTATAATAGTTGGTATGTAGTTATGTAGTTGGTATAATAGTTGGTATGTAGTTATGTAGTTGGTATTATAGTTGGTATGTAGTTGGTATAATAGTTGGTATGTAGTTATGTAGTTGGTATAATAGTTGGTATGTAGTTGGTATAATAGTTGGTATGTAGTTGGTATAATAGTTGGTATGTAGTTATGTAGTTGGTATAATAGTTGGTATGTGGTTATGTAGTTGGTATAACAGTTGGTATCTAGTTATGTAGTTGGTATAATAGTTGGTATATAGTTATGTAGTTGATATAATAGTTGGTATGTAGTTGATATAATAGTTGGTATAATAGTTGGTATGTAGTTGGTATAATAGTTGGTATGTAGTTATGTAGTTGGTATATCAGTTGGTATGTAGTTGGTATAACAGTTGGTATGTAGTTATGTAGTTGGTATAATAGTTGGTATAATAGTTGGTATAACAGTTGGTATGTAGTTATGTAGTTGATATTATAGTTGGTATGTATTTATGTAGTTGATATTATAGTTGGTATGTAGTTATGTAGTTGGTATAATAGTTGGTATGAAGTTATGTAGTTGGTATAATAGTTGGTATGTAGTTATGTAGTTGATATTATAGTTGGTAGGTAGTTATGTAGTTGGTATAATAGTTGGTATGTAGTTATGTAGTTGGTATAATAGTTGGTATGTAGTTATGTAGTTGATATTATAGTTGGTAGGTAGTTATGTAGTTGGTATGTAGTTATGTAGTTGGTATAATAGTTGGTATGTAGTTATGTAGTTGATATTATAGTTGGTAGGTAGTTATGTAGTTGGTACAATAGATGGTATGTAGTTATGTAGTTGGTATATCAGTTGGTATGTAGCTGGTATAATAGTTGGTATGTAGTCATGTAGTTGGTATAATAGTTGGTATGTAGTTATGTAGTTGGTATATCAGTTGGTATGTAGTTATGTAGTTGGTATAATAGTTGGTATGTAGTTATGTAGTTGGTATAATAGTTGGTATGTAGTTATGTAGTTGGTATATCAGTTGGTATGTAGTTATGTAGTTGGTATATCAGTTGGTATGTAGTTATGTAGTTGGTATATCAGTTGGTATGTAGTTATGTTGTTGGTATAACAGTTGGTATGTAGTTGGTAGAAAAGTTGGTTTACCAGTTGGTATGTAGCTGGTATAATAGTTGGTATGTAGTCATGTAGTTGGTATAATAGTTGGTATGTAGTTATGTAGTTGGTATATCAGTTGGTATGTAGTTATGTAGTTGGTATAATAGTTGGTATGTAGTTATGTAGTTGGTATAATAGTTGATATGTAGTTAAGTAGTTGGTATTACAATTGGTATAACAGTTGGTATGCAGTTATGTAGTTGGTATATCAGTTGGTATGTAGTTATGTAGTTGGTATATCAGTTGGTATGAAGTTATGTAGTTGGTATAATAGTTGGTATGTAGTTATGTAGTTGGTATAATAGTTGGAATGTTGTTATGTAGTTGGTATGTAGTTATGTAGTTGGTATAATAGTTGGTATGAAGTTATGTAGTTGGTATAATAGTTGGTAAAATAGTTGGTATGTGGTTATGTAATTGGTATAATAGTTGGTATGTTGTTATGTAGTTGGTATAATAGTTGGTATGTAGTTATGTAGTTGGTATAATCGTTGGTAAAATAGTTGGTATGTGGTTATGTAATTGGTATAATAGTTGGTATGTGGTTATGTAGTTGGTATAATAGTCGGTATGTAGTTATGTAGTTGGTATAATAGTTGGTAGGTAGTTATGTAGTTGGTACAATAGATGGTATGTAGTTATGTAGTTGGTATATCAGTTGGTATGTAGCTGGTATAATAGTTGGTATGTAGTCATGTAGTTGGTATAATAGTTGGTATGTAGTTATGTAGTTGGTATATCAGTTGGTATGTAGTTATGTAGTTGGTATATCAGTTGGTATGTAGTTATGTAGTTGGTATAATAGTTGGTATGTAGTTATGTAGTTGGTATAATAGTTGGTATGTAGTTATGTAGTTGGTATATCAGTTGGTATGTAGTTATGTAGTTGGTATATCAGTTGGTATGTAGTTATGTAGTTGGTATATCAGTTGATATGTAGTTATGTAGTTGGTAAAATAGTTGGTATGTAGTTATGTAGTTGGTATAACAGTTGGTATGTAGTTATGTAGTTGGTATAATAGTTGGTATGTAGTTATGTAGTTGGTATAATAGTTGGTATGTAGTTATGTAGTTGGTATTATAGTTGGTATGTAGTTGGTATAATAGTTGGTATGTAGTTATGTAGTTGGTATAATAGTTGGTATGTAGTTGATATAATAGTTGGTATGTAGTTGGTATAATAGTTGGTATGTAGTTGGTATAATAGTTGGTATGTAGTTATGTAGTTGGTATTATAGTTGGTATGTAGTTGGTATAATAGTTGGTATGTAGTTATGTAGTTGGTATTATAGTTGGTATGTAGTTGATATAATAGTTGGTATGTAGTTGGTATAATAGTTGGTATGAAGTTATGTAGTTGGTATAACAGTTGGTATGTAGTTATGTAGTTGGTATTATAGTTGGTATGTAGTTGGTATAATCGTTGGTATGTAGTTATGTAGTTGGTATGTAGTTATGTAGTTGGTATACCAGTTGGTATGAAGTTATGTAGTTGGTATAATAGTTAGTATATAGTTGGTATAATAGTTGGTATGTAGTTATGTAGTTGGTATAATAGTTAGTATATAGTTGGTATAATAGTTGGTATGTAGTTATGTAGTCTGTATAATAGTTGGTATGAAGTTATGTTGTTGGTATAATTGTTGGTATGTAGTTGGTATAATAGTAGATATGTAGTCGGTATAGTAGTTGGTATAATAGTTGGTATGTAGTTGGTCTGATAGTTGGTATGTAGTTGGTATAATAGTTGGTATGAAGTTATTTAGTTGGTATAATAGTTGGTATGTAGTTGGTATAATAGTTGGTATGTAGTTGGTATAATAGTTGGTATGAAGTTATGTAGTTGGTATAATAGTTGGTATGTAGTTGGTATACCGGTTGGTATGTAGTTATGTAGTTGGTATAATTGTTGGTATGTAGTTATGTAGTTGGTATGTAGTTATGTAGTTGGTATAATAGTTGGTATGAAGTTATATAGTTGGTATGTAGTTATGTAGTTGGTATGTAGTTATGTAGTTGGTATAATAGTTGGTATGAAGTTATGTAGTTGGTATAATAGTTGGTAAAATAGTTGGTATGTGGTTATGTAATTGGTATAATAGTTGGTATGTTGTTATGTAGTTGGTATAATAGTTGGTATGTAGTTATGTAGTTGGTATAATCATTGGTAAAATAGTTGGTATTGGTTATGTAATTGGTATAATATGGTAGTTATAGTTGGTATAAGTTGGTATTGGTAGTTGGTATAATAGTTGGTATGTGGTTATGTAGTTGGTATAATAGTTGGTATGTGGTTATGTAGTTGGTATAATAGTTGGTATGTGTTATTTAGTTGGTATAATAGTTGGTATGTGGTTATGTAGTTGGTATAATAGTTGGTATGTGTATAATAGTTATTTAGTTGGTATAATAGTTGGTATGTGTGGTTATGTAGTTGGTATAATAGTTGGTATGTGGTTATGTAGTTGGTATAATAGTTGGTATGTGGTTATGTAGTTGGTATAATAGTTGGTATATTAGTCGGTATGTAGTTTTGTAGTTGGTATAATAGTCGGTATGTAGTTGGTATAACAGTATATAACAGTATAATATAACAGTATAATAGGTGGTATAAGAGTTGGTATAATAGTCTGTATATCAGTTGGTATGTAGTTGGTATAATAGTTGGTTTGTAGTTATGTAGTTGGTATAATAGTTGGTATGTGGTTATGTAGTTGGTATAACAGTTGGTATCTAGTTATGTAGTTGGTATAATAGTTGGTATATAGTTATGTAGTTGATATAATAGTTGGTATGTAGTTGATATAATAGTTGGTATAATAGTTGGTATGTAGTTGGTATAATAGTTGGTATGTAGTTATGTAGTTGGTATATCAGTTGGTATGTAGTTGGTATAACAGTTGGTATGTAGTTATGTAGTTGGTATAATAGTTGGTATAATAGTTGGTATAACAGTTGGTATGTAGTTATGTAGTTGATATTATAGTTGGTATGTATTTATGTAGTTGATATTATAGTTGGTATGTAGTTATGTAGTTGGTATAATAGTTGGTATGAAGTTATGTAGTTGGTATAATAGTTGGTATGTAGTTATGTAGTTGATATTATAGTTGGTAGGTAGTTATGTAGTTGGTATAATAGTTGGTATGTAGTTATGTAGTTGGTATAATAGTTGATATGTAGTTATGTAGTTGGTATAATAGTTGGTATGTAGTTATGTAGTTGGTATAATAGTTGGTATGTAGTTATGTAGTTGGTATATCAGTTGGTATGTAGTTATGTAGTTGGTATATCAGTTGGTATGTAGTTATGTAGTTGGTATATCAGTTGGTATGTAGTTATGTAGTTGGTATAATAGTTGGTATGTAGTTATGTAGTTGGTATAATAGTTGGTATTTAGTTATGTAGTTGGTATAATAGTTGGTATGTAGTTATGTAGTTGGTATAATAGTTGGTATGTAGTTATGTAGTTGGTATTATAGTTGGTATGTAGTTATGTAGTTGGTATAATAGTTGGTATGTAGTTGGTATAATAGTTGGTATGTAGTTATGTAGTTGGTATTATAGTTGGTATGTAGTTGGTATGATAGTTGGTATGTAGTTATGTAGTTGGTATTATAGTTAATAATAATAATATATGCCATTTAGCAGACGCTTTTATCCAAAGCGACTTACAGTCATGTAGTTGATATAATAGTTGGTATGTAGTTGATATAATAGTTGGTATGTAGTTGGTATAATAGTTGCTATGTAGTTATGTAGTTGTTATTATAGTTGGTATGTAGTTGTTATAATAGTTGGTATGTAGTTATGTAGTTGGTATTATAGTTGGTATGTAGTTGGTATAATAGTTGGTATGAAGTTATGTAGTTGGTATAACAGTTGGTATGTAGTTATGTAGTTGGTATTATAGTTGGTATGTAGTTGGTATAATCGTTGGTATGTAGTTATGTAGTTGGTATAATAGTTAGTATATAGTTGGTATAATAGTTGGTATGTAGTTATGTAGTCTGTATAATAGTTGGTATGAAGTTATGTTGTTGGTATAATTGTTGGTATGTAGTTGGTATAATAGTAGATATGTAGTCGGTATAGTAGTTGGTATAATAGTTGGTATGTAGTTGGTATGATAGTTTGTATGTAGTTGGTATAATAGTTGGTATGAAGTTATATAGTTGGTATAATAGTTGGTATGTAGTTGGTATAATAGTTGGTATGTAGTTGGTATAATAGTTGGTATGAAGTTATGTAGTTGGTATAATAGTTGGTATGTAGTTGGTATACCGGTTGGTATGTAGTTATGTAGTTGGTATAATAGTTGATATGTAGTTAAGTAGTTGGTATTACAATTGGTATAACAGTTGGTATGCAGTTATGTAGTTGGTATATCAGTTGGTATGTAGTTATGTAGTTGGTATATCAGTTGGTATGAAGTTATGTAGTCTGTATAATAGTTGGTATGTAGTTATGTAGTTGGTATAATAGTTGGAATGTTGTTATGTAGTTGGTATGAAGTTATGTAGTTGGTATAATAGTTGGTAAAATAGTTGGTATGTGGTTATGTAATTGGTATAATAGTTGGTATGTTGTTATGTAGTTGGTATAATAGTTGGTATGTAGTTATGTAGTTGGTATAATCGTTGGTAAAATAGTTGGTATGTGGTTATGTAATTGGTATAATAGTTGGTATGTGGTTATGTAGTTGGTATAATAGTCGGTATGTAGTTATGTAGTTGGTATAATAGTTGGTAGGTAGTTATGTAGTTGGTACAATAGATGGTATGTAGTTATGTAGTTGGTATATCAGTTGGTATGTAGCTGGTATAATAGTTGGTATGTAGTCATGTAGTTGGTATAATAGTTGGTATGTAGTTATGTAGTTGGTATATCAGTTGGTATGTAGTTATGTAGTTGGTATATCAGTTGGTATGTAGTTATGTAGTTGGTATAATAGTTGGTATGTAGTTATGTAGTTGGTATAATAGTTGGTATGTAGTTATGTAGTTGGTATATCAGTTGGTATGTAGTTATGTAGTTGGTATATCAGTTGGTATGTAGTTATGTAGTTGGTATATCAGTTGGTATGTAGTTATGTAGTTGGTAAAATAGTTGGTATGTAGTTATGTAGTTGGTATAACAGTTGGTATGTAGTTATGTAGTTGGTATAATAGTTGGTATGTAGTTATGTAGTTGGTATAATAGTTGGTATGTAGTTATGTAGTTGGTATTATAGTTGGTATGTAGTTGGTATAATAGTTGGTATGTAGTTATGTAGTTGGTATAATAGTTGGTATGTAGTTGATATAATAGTTGGTATGTAGTTGGTATAATAGTTGGTATGTAGTTGGTATAATAGTTGGTATGTAGTTATGTAGTTGGTATTATAGTTGGTATGTAGTTGGTATAATAGTTGGTATGTAGTTATGTAGTTGGTATTATAGTTGGTATGTAGTTGATATAATAGTTGGTATGTAGTTGGTATAATAGTTGGTATGAAGTTATGTAGTTGGTATAACAGTTGGTATGTAGTTATGTAGTTGGTATAATCGTTGGTATGTAGTTATGTAGTTGGTATGTAGTTATGTAGTTGGTATAATAGTTGGTATGAAGTTATGTAGTTGGTATAATAGTTAGTATATAGTTGGTATAATAGTTGGTATGTAGTTATGTAGTTGGTATAATAGTTAGTATATAGTTGGTATAATAGTTGGTATGTAGTTATGTAGTCTGTATAATAGTTGGTATGAAGTTATGTTGTTGGTATAATTGTTGGTATGTAGTTGGTATAATAGTAGATATGTAGTCGGTATAGTAGTTGGTATAATAGTTGGTATGAAGTTATGTAGTTGGTATAATAGTTAGTATATAGTTGGTATAATAGTTGGTATGTAGTTATGTAGTTGGTCTGATAGTTGGTATGTAGTTGGTATAATAGTTGGTATGAAGTTATTTAGTTGGTATAATAGTTGGTATGTAGTTCGTATAATAGTTGGTATGTAGTTGGTATAATAGTTGGTATGAAGTTATGTAGTTGGTATAATAGTTGGTATGTAGTTGGTATACCGGTTGGTATGTAGTTATGTAGTTGGTATAATAGTTGGTATGTAGTTATGTAGTTGGTATGTAGTTATGTAGTTGGTATAATAGTTGGTATGAAGTTATATAGTTGGTATGTAGTTATGTAGTTGGTATGTAGTTATGTAGTTGGTATAATAGTTGGTATGAAGTTATGTAGTTGGTATAATAGTTGGTAAAATAGTTGGTATGTGGTTATGTAATTGGTATAATAGTTGGTATGTTGTTATGTAGTTGGTATAATAGTTGGTATGTAGTTATGTAGTTGGTATAATCATTGGTAAAATAGTTGGTATGTGGTTATGTAATTGGTATAATAGTTGGTATGTGGTTATGTAGTTGGTATAATAGTTGGTATGTGGTTATGTATTTGGTATAATAGTTGGTATGTGGTTATGTAGTTGGTATAATAGTTGGTATGTGGTTATGTAGTTGGTATAATAGTTGGTATGTGGTTATTTAGTTGGTATAATAGTTGGTATGTGGTTATGTAGTTGGTATAATAGTTGGTATGTGGTTATGTAGTTGGTATAATAGTTGGTATGTGGTTATGTAGTTGGTATAATAGTTTGTATAATAGTCGGTATGTAGTTATGTAGTTGGTATAATAGTCGGTATGTAGTTGGTATAACAGTATATAACAGTATAATATAACAGTATAATAGTTGGTATAATAGTTGGTATGTGGTTATGTAGTTGGTATAATAGTTGGTATGTGGTTATGTAGTTGGTATAATAGTTGGTATAATAGTCGGTATGTAGTTGGTATAATAGTTGGTATAACAGTATAATATAACAGTATAGTAGTTGGTATAATAGTTGGTATGTGGTTATGTAGTTGGTATAATAGTTGGTATAATAGTTGGTATGTGGTTATGTAGTTGGTATAATAGTTGGTATAATAGTTGGTATAATAGTTGGTATAATAGTTGGTATAATAGTTGGTATAATAGTTGGTATGTGGTTATGTAGTTGGTATAATAGTTGGTATAATAGTTGGTATGTGGTTATGTAGTTGGTATAATAGTTGGTATAATAGTCGGTATGTAGTTATGTAGTTGGTATAATAGTCGGTATGTAGTTATGTAGTTGGTATAATAGTCGGTATGTAGTTATGTAGTTGGTATAATAGTTGGTATGTAGTTATGTAGTTGGTATAATAGTTGGTATGTAGTTATGTAGTTGGTATAATAGTTGGTATGTAGTTATGTAGTTGGTATAATAGTTGGTATGTAGTTATGTAGTTGGTATAATAGTTGGTATAATAGTCGGTATGTAGTTGGTATAACAGTATATAACAGTATAATATAACAGTATAATAGGTGGTATAAGAGTTGGTATAATAGTCTGTATATCAGTTGGTATGTAGTTGGTATAATAGTTGGTATGTAGTTATGTAGTTGGTATAATAGTTGGTATGTAGTTATGTAGTTGGTATAACAGTTGGTATGTATTTGGTATAACAGTTGGTATGTAGTTATGTAGTTGGTATATTAGTTGGTATGAAGTTATGTAGTTGGCATAATAGTTGGTATGTAATTGGTATAATAGTTGGTATAATAGTTGGTATGTAGTTGATATAATAGTTGGTATGTAGTTGGTATAATAGTTGGTATAATAGTTGGTATGTGTTTATGTAGTTGGTATAATAGTTGGTATGTAGTTATGTAGTTGGTATAATAGTTGGTATGCAGTTATGTAGTTGGTATAATAGTCGGTATAAGAGTTGGTATAATAGTCTGTATATCAGTTGGTATGTAGTTGGTATAATAGTCGGTATGTGGTTTTGTAGTTGGTATAATCGTCGGTATGTAGTTATGTAGTTGGTACAGTGCCTTGCAAAAGTATTCGGCCCCCTTGAACTTTGCGACATCTGCCACATTTCAGGCTTCAAACATAAATATATAAAACTGTATTTTTTGTGAAGAATCAACAACAAGTGGGACACAATCATGAAGTGGAACGACATTTATTGGATATTTCAAACTTTTTTAACAAATCAAAAACTGAAAAATTGGGCGTGCAAAATGATTCAGCCCCCTTAAGTTAATACTTTGTAGCGCCAGCTTTTGCTGCGATTACAGCTGTAAGTCGCTTGGGGTATGTCTCTATCAGTTTTGCACATCGAGAGACTGACATTTTTTCCCATGTAGTTGGTATAATAGTAGGTATGTAGTTGATATAATAGTTGGTATGTAGTTGATATAATAGTTGGTATGTAGTTGATATTATAGTTGGAATGTAGTTATGTAGTTGGTATAATAGTTGGTATGTAGTTGTGTAGTTGGTAGAATAGTTGGTATGTAGTTATGTAGTTGGTATAACAGTTGGTATGTAGTTGTGTAGTTGGTAGAATAGTTGGTATAATAGTTGGTATGTATTCGTGTAGTTGGTATAATAGTTGGTATGTAGTTGTGTAGTTGGTAGAATAGTTGGTATGTAGTTATGTAGTTGGTAGAATAGTTGGTATGTAGTTATGTATTTGGTAGAATAGTTGGTATGTAGTTGGTAGAATAGTTGGTATGTAGTTATGTAGTTGGTAGAATAGTTGGTATGTAGTTATGTAGTTGGTATAACAGTTGGTATGAAGTTATGTTGTTGGTATTTTAGTTGGTATTTAGTTATGTAGTTGGTATGTAGTTGATATAATAGTTGGTATGTAGATTATATATTAGTTGGTAGGTAGTTATGTAGTTGGTATAATAGTTGGTATGTAATTGGTATAATAGTTGGTATAATAGTTGGTATGTAGTTGATATAATAGTTGGTATGTAGTTGGTATAATAGTTGGTATGTGGTTATGTAGTTGGTATAATAGTTGGTATGTAGTTATGTAGTTGGTATAATAGTTGGTATGCAGTTATGTAGTTGGTATAATAGTCGGTATGTGGTTTTGTAGTTGGTATAATAGTTGATATGTAGTTGGTATAACCGTATATAACAGTATAATATAACAGTATAATAGTTGGTATAATAGTTGGTATATCAGTTGGTATGTAGTTGGTATAATCGTTGGTATGTAGTTATGTAGTTGGTACAGTGCCTTGCAAAAGTATTCGGCCCCCTTGAACTTTGCGACATCTGCCACATTTCAGGCTTCAAACATAAATATATAAAACTGTATTTTTTGTGAAGAATCAACAACAAGTGGGACACAATCATGAAGTGGAACGACATTTATTGGATATTTCAAACTTTTTTAACAAATCAAAAACTGAAAAACTGGGCGTGCAAAATGATTCAGCCCCCTTAAGTTAATACTTTGTAGCGCCAGCTTTTGCTGCGATTACAGCTGTAAGTCGCTTGGGGTATGTCTCTATCAGTTTTGCACATCGAGAGACTGACATTTTTTCCCATGTAGTTGGTATAATAGTAGGTATGTAGTTGATATAATAGTTGGTATGTGGTTGATATAATAGTTGGTATGTAGTTGATATTATAGTTGGAATGTAGTTATGTAGTTGGTATAATAGTTGGTATGTAGTTGTGTAGTTGGTAGAATAGTTGGTATGTAGTTATGTAGTTGGTATAACAGTTGGTATGTAGTTGTGTAGTTGGTAGAATAGTTGGTATGTAGTTATGTAGTTGGTATAATAGTTGGTATGTATTCGTGTAGTTGGTATAATAGTTGGTATGTAGTTGTGTAGTTGGTAGAATAGTTAGTATGTAGTTATGTAGTTGGTAGAATAGTTGGTATGTAGTTATGTATTTGGTAGAATAGTTGGTATGTAGTTGGTAGAATAGTTGGTATGTAGTTATGTAGTTGGTAGAATAGTTGGTATGTAGTTATGTAGTTGGTATAACAGTTGGTATGTAGTTATGTAGTTGGTATTTTAGTTGGTATTTAGTTATGTAGTTGGTATGTAGTTGATATAATAGTTGGTATGTAGATTATATATTAGTTGGTAGGTAGTTATGTAGTTGGTATAATAGTTGTTATGTAGTTGGTATGTAGTTTGTAGAATAGTTGGTATGTAGTTATGTAGTTGGCATAATAGTTGGTATGTAGTTATCTAGTTGGTATAATAGTTAGTTTGTAGTTGGTATAATAGTTGGTATGTAGTTGGTAGAATAGTTGGTCTAATAGTTGGTATGTAGTTATATAGTTGGTAGAATAGTTGGTATGTAGTTATGTAGTTGGTATGTAGTTGGTATAATAGTTGGTATGTAGTTATGTAGTTGGTATAATAGTTGGTTTGTAGTTATGTAGTTGATATAATAGTTGGTATGTAGTTATCTAGTTGGTCTAATAGTTGGTATGTAGTTATATAGTTGGTAGAATAGTTGGTATGTAGTTATGTAGTTGGTATACCAGTGTGTATGTAGTTATGTAGTTGGTAGAATAGTTGGTATACCAGTTGGTATGTAGTTATGTATGTTCTTAGAAGAGTTGGTATGTAGTTATATAGTTGGTGTCACAGTTGGTATGTAGTTATGTAGTTGGTAGACCAGTTGGTGTGTAGTTGGTAAAACAGTTTCTATAACAGTTGGTATTTTAGTTGGTGTGTAGTTATGTAGTTGTGTAGCAGGTATAAAAGTTGGCATGTCGATAGGAATGTTGTTGGTATAACAATTGGTATGTAGTTATGCAGTGTGTATTACATTTTGTTTAATAGTTGGTGTGAAGTTATGTAGTTAGAATAAGTGTAGAACTTGTAGTTGGTATAGCAGTTGGTATGTAGTTGGTATTTTAGTTGGTATGTGTAACAGCGTTCTTCTGTTGAAGGAAGAGAGTCGGACCGAAATGCAGCGTGTTGGTTACTCATGACTTTAATGAATGAAGAGCGTAACATGAAATTACTCATAAATACAAAACAACAAACAGAACGTGAAACCTATTACAGCCTATCTGGTGAACACTACACAAAGACAGGAACAATCACCCACGAAATACAAAGCGAAACTATGGCAACCTAAATACGGTTCCCAATCAGAGACAACGAGAATCACCTGACTCTGATTGAGAATTGCCTCAGGCAGCCAAGCCTATACAACACCCCTAATCAGCCACGATCCCAAATAATACAAACCCCAATAAGGAATACCTAGGATAGGATAAGTAATCCCTCTCACCCCCCCTTTAAGATTTAGATGCACTATTGTAAAGTGACTGTTCCACTGGATGTCATAAGGTGAATGCACCAATTTGTAAGTGGCTCTGGATGAGAGCGTCTGCTAAATGACTTAAATGTAAATGTAATGAAAACAACATATAAACCCACCCTGGCCTACCCAAACATATAACAAAAACACAAAATAATATGACCAAGGCGTGACAGTATGTTGTTATGTAGTTCGTATAACAGTTAGTGTGTAGTTATGTAGTTGGTATAATAGTTGATCTGTAGTTCTGTAGTTGGTATAATAGTTGGTATATCAGTTGGTATGTAGTTGGTATAACAGTTGGTATGTAGTTATGTAGTTGGTATAACAGTTGGTATGTAGTTATGTAGTTGGTATAACAGTTGGTATAACAGTTGGTATGTGGGTGTGTAGTTATGTAGTTGGTATAACAGTTGGTATGCAGTTATGTAGATGGTATAACAGTTGGTATCACAGTTGGTATGTGGGTATGTAGTTATGTAGTTGGTATAACAGTTGGTATGCAGTTATGTAGTTGGTAAAACAGTTGGTATGTAGTTATGTAGATGGTATGTAGTTATGTAGTTGGAATACCAGTTGGTATGTAGTGCTGCTTTTGATACCATCGATCACCACATTCTTTTGGAGAGATTGGAAACCCAAATTGGTCTACACGGACATGTTCTGGCCTGGTTTAGGTCTTATCTGTCGGAAAGATATCAGTTTGTCTCTGTGAATGGTTTGTCCTCTGACAAATCAACTGTACATTTCGGTGTTCCTCAAGGTTCTGTTTTAGGACCACTATTGTTTTCACTATATATTTTACCTCTTGGGGATGTTATTCGAAAACATAATGTAAACTTTCACTGCTATGCGGATGACACACAGCTGTACATTTCAATGAAACATGGTGAAGCACCAAAATTGCCCTCGCTAGAAGCATGTGTTTCAGACATAAGGAAGTGGATGGCTGCAAACTTTCTACTATTAAACTCGGACAAAACAGAGATGCTTGTTCTAGGTCCCAAGAAACAAAGAGATCTTCTGTTGAATCTGACAATTAATCTTAATGGTTGTACAGTCGTCTCAAATAAAACTGTGAAGGACCTCGGCGTTACTCTGGACCCTGATCTCTCTTTTGAAGAACACATCAAGACCATTTCGAGGACAGCTTTTTTCCATCTACGTAACATTGCAAAAATCAGAAACTTTCTGTCCAAAAATGATGCAGAAAAATTAATCCATGCTTTTGTCACTTCTAGGTTAGACTACTGCAATGCTCTATTTTCCGGCTACCCGGATAAAGCACTAAATAAACTTCAGTTAGTGCTAAATACGGCTGCTAGAATCCTGACTAGAACCAAAAAATTTGATCATATTACTCCAGTGCTAGCCTCTCTACACTGGCTTCCTGTCAAAGCAAGGGCTGATTTCAAGGTTTTACTGCTAACCTACAAAGCATTACATGGGCTTGCTCCTACCTACCTCTCTGATTTGGTCCTGCCGTACATACCTATACGTACGCTACGGTCACAAGACGCAGGCCTCCTAATTGTCCCTAGAATTTCTAAGCAAACAGCTGGAGGCAGGGCTTTCTCCTATAGAGCTCCATTTTTATGGAACGGTCTGCCTACCCATGTCAGAGACGCAAACTCGGTCTCAACCTTTAAGTCTTTACTGAAGACTCATCTCTTCAGTGGGTCATATGATTGAGTGTAGTCTGGCCCAGGAGTGGGAAGGTGAACGGAAAGGCTCTGGAGCAACGAACCGCCCTTGCTGTCTCTGCCTGGCCGGTTCCCCTTTTCCACTGGGATTCTCTGCCTCTAACCCTGTTACGGGGGCTGAGTCACTGGCTTGCTGGGGCTCTCTCGTGCCGTCCCTGGGGGGGGTGCGTCACCTGGGTGGGTTGATTCACTGTTGTGGTCGGCCTGTCTGGGTTCCCCCCTTGGGTTGTACCGTGTCGGAGATCTTTGTGGGCTATACTCGGCCTTGTCTCAGGATGGTAAGTTGGTGGTTGAAGATTTCCCTCTAGTGGTGTGGGGGCTGTGCTTTGGCAAAGTGGGTGGGGTTATATCCTTCCTGTTTGGCCCTGTCCGGGGTGTCCTCGGATGGGGCCACAGTGTCTCCTGACCCCTCCTGTCTCAGCCTCCAGTATTTATGCTGCAGTAGTTTGTGTCGGGGGGCTAGGGTCAGTTTGTTTATCTGGAGTACTTCTCCTGTCCTATTCGGTGTCCTGTGTAAATCTAAGTGTGCGTTCTCTAATTCTCTCCTTCTCTCTTTCTTTCTCTCTCTCGGAGGACCTGAGCCCTAGAACCATGCCCCAGGACTACCTGACATGATGACTCCTTGCTGTCCCCAGTCCACCTGGCCATGCTGCTGCTCCAGTTTCAACTGGCCTGGGCCCTAGGACCATGTCCCAGGACTACCTGACATGAGGACTCCTTGCTGTCCCCAGTCCACCTGGCCATGCTCCTGCTCCAGTTTCAACTGTTCTGCCTTACTATTATTCAACCATGCTGGTCATTTATGAACATTTGAACATCTTGGCCACGTTCTGTTATAATCTCCACCCGGCACAGCCGGAAGAGGACTGGCCACCCCACATATGCTCTCTAATTCTCTCTTTCTTTCTCTCTCTCGGAGGACCTGAGCCCTAGGACCGTGCCCCAGGACTACCTGACATGATGGCTCCTTGCTGTCCCCAGTCCACCTGACTGTGCTGCTGCTCCAGTTTCAACTGTTCTGCCTTATTATTATTTGACCATGCTGGTCATTTATGAACATTTGAACATCTTGGTCATGTTCTGTTATAATCTCTACCCGGCACAGCCAGAAGAGGACTGGCCACCCCACATAGCCCGGTTCCTCTCTAGGTTTCTTCCTAGGTTTTGGCCTTTCTAGGGAGTTTTTCCTAGCCACCGTGCTTTTACACCTGCATTGTTTGCTGTTTGGGGTTTTAGGCTGGGTTTCTGTACAGCACTTTGAGATATCAGCTGACGTACGAAGGGCTATATAAATAAATTTGATTTGATTTGATTTGATTTATGTAGGTATGTAGTTATGTAGTTGGTATACCAGTTGGTATGTAGTTATGTAGTTGATATAATAGTTGGTATGTAGTTATGTAGTTGGTTTTCCAGCTGGTATGTAGTTGGTATAACAGTTGGTATATCAGTTGGTATGTAGTTATGTAGTTGATATAATAGTTGGTATGTAGTTATGTAGTTGGTTTTCCAGCTGGTATGTAGTTGGTATAACAGTTGGTATATCAGTTGGTATGTAGTTATGTAGTTTTTATAACAGTTGGTATGTAGTTGGTATAACAGTTGGTCTGTAGTTATGTAGTTATGTAGTTGGTATAACAGTTGGTATGTAGTTATGTAGTTGGTATAACAGTTGGTATGTAGTTGGTATATCATTTGGTATGTAGTTATGTAGTTGGCATATATTTATGTAATTGGTTAATATCTGATATAAAACTTGGTATATAGTTTGTATAACAGTTGCTATGTAGTTATGTCAACAGATATATATATATATATATATATATATATATATATATATATATATATATATATATATATCACATTTACATAAGTATTCAGACTCCTTACTCAATTCTTTGTTCAAGCAACTTTGGCAGCAATTACAGCCTAGAGTCTTCTTGGGTAAGATGCTGCTTCGCACACCTGTACTGAGGTTCTCCCATTCTTCTCTGCAGATCCTCTCAAGCTCTGTCAGGTTGGATGATGAGCATCGTTGCAAAGCTATTTTCAGGTCTCTCCAGAGACGTTCTATCAGGTTCATGTCCGAGCTATGGCTGGGTCACTCAAGGACATTCAGAAACGTGTCCCAAAAGCCACTCACACGTTGTCTTGGCTATGTGCTTGGGGTCGTTGTCCTGGTGGAAGGTGAACCGTCGCCCCAGTCTGAGGTTCTAATCGCTCTGGAGTCGCTCAAGTTTTCATCAAGGATCTCTCTGTACTTTGATCCGTTCATCTTTCCCTCGATCCTGATTAGTCTCCCAGTCCCTCCCATTGAAAAACATCCCCACACCATGATTCTGCCACCACCATGCTTCACCATAGGGATTGTGCCAGGTTTCCTCCAGAAGTGATTTTTCTCATTCAAGCCAAAGAGTTCAATCTTGATTTCATCAGACCAGAGAATCTTGTTTCTCATGGTCTGAGAGTCCTTTAGTTGCCTTTTGGCAAACTCCAAGCGCGATGTCATGTGCCTTTTACTGCGGAGTGGCTTCTGTCTGGCCACTCTACCATAAAGACCCAATTGGTGGAGTGCTGCAGGTATGGTTGTCCTTCTGGAAGGTTCTCCCATCACCACAGAGGAACTCTGGAGCTCTGTAAGAGTGACCATCGGGTTCTTGGCCACTTCTCTGACCATGGCCCTTCTCCCCCGATTGCTCAGTTTGGCCGGTCGGACAGCTCTAAGAAGAGCCTTTCTGCTTACAAACTTCTTCCATTTAATAATTATGGAGGCCACTGTGTTCTTGGGGACCTTCAATGCTGCAGAAATGTTTTGGTACCCTTCCTCAGATCTGTGCCTCGATACAATCCTGTCTCTGAGCTCTATGGACAATTCCTTCGACCTCAAGGCTTGGTTTTTGCTCTGACATGCACTGTCAACTGTGGGACCTTACATAGACAGATTGTGTGCCTTTCCAAATCATGTCCAATCAATTGAATTGACCATATGTGGACTCCAATCAAGTTGTAAAAACATCTCAAGGATGATCAATGGAACCATAGCTTAATTTTGAGTCTCATAGCAAAGGGTCTGAAATGTTATGTAAATAAGGTATTTTTTTTTTTACTTGTAATACTTTTTTTTAAACAACTGGTACAACAGTTGCTATGCAGTTTTGTAGTTGGTATAACAGTTAGTATGTAATTATATAGCTAGTTGGTATAACAGTTGGTATGTAGTTATATAGCTAGTTGGTATAACAGTTGGTATGTAGTTATGTAGCTAGTTGGTATAACAGTTGGTATGTAGTTATGTAGTTTGTATAACAGTTGGTCTGTAGTTATATAGCTAGTTGGTATAACAGTTGGTATGTAGTTATGTAGTTTGTATAACAGTTGGTCTGTAGTTATATAGCTAGTTGGTATAACAGTTGGTATGTAGTTATATAGCTAGTTGGTATAACAGTTGATATGTAGTTATATAGCTAGTTGGTATAACAGTTGGTATGTAGTTATGTAGTTTGTATAACAGTTGGTCTGTAGTTATATAGCTAGTTGGTATAACAGTTGGTATGTAGTTATGTAGTTTGTATAACAGTTGGTCTGTAGTTATATAGCTAGTTGGTATAACAGTTAGTATGTAGTTATATAGCTAGTTGGTATAACAGTTGGTATGTAGTTATGTAGTTGGTATAACAGTTAGTATGTAGTTATATAGCTAGTTGGTATAACAGTTGGTATGTAGTTATGTAGTTGGTATAACAGTTAGTATGTAGTTATATAGCTAGTTGGTATAACAGTTGGTATGTAGTTATGTAGCTAGTTGGTATAACAGTTGGTATGTAGTTATGTAGTTGGTATAACAGTTGGTATGTAGTTATGTAGTTGGTATAACAGTTGGTATGTAGTTATATAGCTAGTTGGTATAACAGTTGGTATGTAGTTATGTAGCTAGTTGGTATAACAGTTGGTATGTAGTTATATAGCTAGTTGGTATAACAGTTGGTATGTAGTTATATAGCTAGTTGGTATAACAGTTGGTATGTAGTTATGTAGCTAGTTGGTATAACAGTTGGTATGTAGTTATGTAGCTAGTTGGTATAACAGTTGGTATGTAGTTATGTAGCTAGTTGGTATAACAGTTGGTATGTAGTTATATAGCTAGTTGGTATAACAGTTGGTATGTAGTTATGTAGCTAGTTGGTATAACAGTTGGTATGTAGTTATATAGCTAGTTGGTATAACAGTTGGTATGTAGTTATGTAGCTAGTTGGTATAACAGTTAGTATGTAGTTATATAGCTAGTTGGTATAACAGTTGGTATGTAGTTATATAGCTAGTTGGTATAACAGTTGGTATGTAGTTATGTAGCTAGTTGGTATAACAGTTGGTATGTAGTTATGTAGCTATTTGGTATAACAGTTGGTATGTAGTTATGTAATTGGTATAATATTTGGTATAACAGTTGGTATGTAGTTATATAGCTAGTTGGTATAACAGTTGGTATGTAGTTATGTAGCTAGTTGGTATAACAGTTAGTATGTAGTTATGTAGCTAGTTGGTATAACAGTTGGTATGTAGTTATATAGCTAGTTGGTATAACAGTTGGTATGTAGTTATATAGCTAGTTGGTATAACAGTTGGTATGTAGTTATGTAGCTAGTTGGTATAACAGTTGGTATGTAGTTATGTAGCTATTTGGTATAACAGTTGGTATGTAGTTATGTAATTGGTATAATATTTGGTATAACAGTTGGTATGTAGTTATATAGCTAGTTGGTATAACAGTTGGTATGTAGTTATGTAGCTAGTTGGTATAACAGTTAGTATGTAGTTATGTAGCTAGTTGGTATAACAGTTGGTCTGTAGTTATGTAGCTAGTTGGTATAACAGTTGGTCTGTAGTTATGTAGCTAGTTGGTATAACAGTTGGTCTGTAGTTATGTAGCTAGTTGGTATAACAGTTGGTCTGTAGTTATGTAGCTAGTTGGTATAACAGTTGGTATGTAGTTATATAGCTAGTTGGTATAACAGTTAGTATGTAGTTATGTAGCTAGTTGGTATAACAGTTGGTCTGTAGTTATGTAGCTAGTTGGTATAACAGTTGGTATGTAGTTATGTAGCTAGTTGGTATAACAGTTGGTCTGTAGTTATGTAGCTAGTTGGTATAACAGTTGGTATGTAGTTATATAGCTAGTTGGTATAACAGTTAGTATGTAGTTATGTAGCTAGTTGGTATAACAGTTGGTATGTAGTTATGTAATTGGTATAATATTTGGTATAACAGTTGGTATGTAGTTATATAGCTAGTTGGTATAACAGTTGGTATGTAGTTATATAGCTAGTTGGTATAACAGTTGGTATGTAGTTATGTAGCTAGTTGGTATAACAGTTAGTATGTAGTTATGTAGCTAGTTGGTATAACAGTTGGTATGTAGTTATGTAGCTAGTTGGTATAACAGTTGGTCTGTAGTTATGTAATTGGTATAATATTTGGTATAACAGTTGGTATGTAGTTATGTAGCTAGTTGGTATAACAGTTAGTATGTAGTTATGTAGCTAGTTGGTATAACAGTTGGTATGTAGTTATGTAATTGGTATAATATTTGGTATAACAGTTGGTATGTAGTTATGTAGCTAGTTGGTATAACAGTTAGTATGTAGTTATGTAGCTAGTTGGTATAACAGTTGGTATGTAGTTATGTAATTGGTATAATATTTGGTATAACAGTTGGTATGTAGTTATATAGCTAGTTGGTATAACAGTTGGTATGTAGTTATGTAGCTAGTTGGTATAACAGTTAGTATGTAGTTATGTAGCTAGTTGGTATAACAGTTGGTATGTAGTTATGTAATTGGTATAATATTTGGTATAACAGTTGGTATGTAGTTATATAGCTAGTTGGTATAACAGTTGGTATGTAGTTATGTAATTGGTATAATATTTGGTATAACAGTTGGTATGTAGTTATATAGCTAGTTGGTATAACAGTTGGTATGTAGTTATATAGCTAGTTGGTATAACAGTTGGTATGTAGTTATGTAGCTAGTTGGTATAACAGTTAGTATGTAGTTATGTAGCTAGTTGGTATAACAGTTGGTATGTAGTTATGTAGCTAGTTGGTATAACAGTTGGTATGTAGTTATGTAATTGGTATAATATCTGGTATAACAGTTGGTATGTAGTTATATAGCTAGTTGGTATAACAGTTAGTATGTAGTTATGTAATTGGTATAATATTTGGTATAACAGTTGGTATGTAGTTATATAGCTAGTTGGTATAACAGTTGGTATGTAGTTATGTAATTGGTATAATATTTGGTATAACAGTTGGTATGTAGTTATATAGCTAGTTGGTATAACAGTTGGTATGTAGTTATATAGCTAGTTGGTATAACAGTTGGTATGTAGTTATGTAGCTAGTTGGTATAACAGTTAGTATGTAGTTATGTAGCTAGTTGGTATAACAGTTGGTATGTAGTTATGTAATTGGTATAATATTTGGTATAACAGTTGGTATGTAGTTATGTAGCTAGTTGGTATAACAGTTAGTATGTAGTTATGTAGCTAGTTGGTATAACAGTTGGTATGTAGTTATGTAATTGGTATAATATTTGGTATAACAGTTGGTATGTAGTTATGTAGCTAGTTGGTATAACAGTTAGTATGTAGTTATGTAGCTAGTTGGTATAACAGTTGGTATGTAGTTATGTAATTGGTATAATATTTGGTATAACAGTTGGTATGTAGTTATATAGCTAGTTGGTATAACAGTTGGTATGTAGTTATATAGCTAGTTGGTATAACAGTTGGTATGTAGTTATGTAGCTAGTTGGTTTAACAGTTAGTATGTAGTTATGTAGCTAGTTGGTATAACAGTTGGTATGTAGTTATGTAGCTAGTTGGTATAACAGTTGGTCTGTAGTTATGTAATTGGTATAATAGTTGGTTTAACAGTTGGTATGTAGTTATGTAATTGGTATAATATTTGGTATAACAGTTGGTATGTAGTTATATAGCTAGTTGGTATAACAGTTGGTATGTAGTTATGTAGCTAGTTGGTATAAAAGTTGGTATGTAGTTATGTAGTTGGTATAACAGTTGGTCTGTAGTTATGTAGCTAGTTGGTATAACAGTTGGTATGTAGTTATGTAGCTAGTTGGTATAACAGTTGGTCTGTAGTTATGTAATTGGTATAATAGTTGGTTTAACAGTTGGTATGTAGTTATGTAGCTAGTTGGTATAACAGTTGGTCTGTAGTTATGTAATTGGTATAATAGTTGGTATAACAGTTGGTCTGTAGTTATGTAATTGGTATAATAGTTGGTATAACAGTTGGTATGTAGTTATGTAGCTAGTTGGTATAACAGTTGGTCTGTAGTTATGTAATTGGTATAATAGTTGGTTTAACAGTTGGTATGTAGTTATGTAGCTAGTTGGTATAACAGTTGGTATGTAGTTATGTAGCTAGTTGGTATAACAGTTGGTCTGTAGTTATGTAATTGGTATAATAGTTGGTTTAACAGTTGGTCTGTAGTTATGTAATTGGTATAATACTTGGTCTGTAGTTATGTAATTGGTATAATAGTTGGTTTAACAGTTGGTATGTAGTTATGTAATTGGTATAATAGTTGGTATAACAGTTGGTATGTAGTTATGTAGCTAGTTGGTATAACAGTTGGTCTGTAGTTATGTAATTGGTATAATATTTGGTATAACAGTTGGTATGTAGTTATGTAATTGGTATAACAGTTGGTCTGTAGTTATGTAATTGGTATAACAGTTGGTCTGTAGTTATGTAATTGGTATAATAGTTGGTATAACAGTTGGTATGTAGTTATGTAGCTAGTTGGTATAACAGTTGGTCTGTAGTTATGTAATTGGTATAATATTTGGTATAACAGTTGGTATGTAGTTATGTAGCTAGTTGGTATAACAGTTGGTCTGTAGTTATGTAATTGGTATAATAGTTGGTTTAACAGTTGGTATGTAGTTATGTAGCTAGTTGGTATAACAGTTAGTATGTAGTTATGTAGCTAGTTGGTATAACAGTTGGTATGTAGTTATGTAGCTAGTTGGTATAACAGTTGGTCTGTAGTTATGTAATTGGTATAATAGTTGGTTTAACAGTTGGTCTGTAGTTATGTAGCTAGTTGGTTTAACAGTTGGTATGTAGTTATGTAATTGGTATAATAGTTGGTTTAACAGTTGGTCTGTAGTTATGTAGCTAGTTGGTATAACAGTTGGTCTGTAGTTATGTAATTGGTATAATAGTTGGTTTAACAGTTGGTATGTAGATAGTATCATGCTACCAAACCCCAAGGTAGACACAACCACAAACTATGGAGGAATAAATGTCTTGCTTAGGGGCACAATGGCAGAAGGTGGTACCTAGAATCTGCCACCAGCAGTCTTAAAGCTAGTCTTTATTTACCTGGGCTGACATGCCAACCTTTTAATGGACCTCAGGACATTTTGTTTGGTCCTTTCTGAATAACTGATTTTTGTAAAGCCCATTTTACTGACAAAAAAAACAACAGAGGATGTTTGTATAAACATGTTGAATCAACATGATTTAAAGCTGATTGGGTTTGCAAAAAGTCATCAATGCAAGGTAATTTCGTCTTTTTTCACGCAACTGTTAACCTCGTACAATGACATTCTGAAATATTTGGTTGATTTCAAGCTTGAATTCACATTAGTTGACAACTTAACCAAGTGTAAATAAAAACTATATGTTGAACTGACGTCTGTGCCCAGTGGGGTTTTATATCAATGTGTTATTTGGGCCGATTTAACCAGGACATTCCCAATTTCCCATGAAGCCCTTTAATATTCCATCAACAGGCTATAGATCCAGTCTTGTCATGTCTAATGGATGATGTCTGATCAATTTCAATTTGATCAAATTCATTTCATCTTAGCATTATTATTTATGAAAATGCGTAAAAAGTTTTACATCTGCAACCAACAAATCAATTCAACTTGGACCGGCTGTTGCGTGTCTGTTGGCGTCTGAGTGGGAGCAACCAGATCGGCCTTTTTCTGCACTCTTTTGTTAATTATCGCAGCTGGCACGTGTCTGGTCTGAAAGGACTGAATGGGGCAGTAATTAAATTAATAATGAACAACAATAACTCTGTTAATGATGTAGACAAACGGTTAGTGATACCAGGAGTTTGTTGTTAATGAAGTAGACAAATATTCATGATACCAGTAGCTTGTAGCCCGGATGTTATCGTCGATGTCTGGTGTTCTCCCGTATGTAGCGTCGTTATTGTTTGTAATTGTATTGTGTTACTTTTCATTTTTTACTTTAGTTTACTTAGTAAATATTTTTTAAATCTATTTCTTGAACTGCATTGTTGGTTAAGGGCGTGTAAGTGAGCATTTCACTGTAAGGTATTCGGTGCATGTGACAAATGCAATATAATTTTATTTTCTTGTATTTATTTGATTAAAGGGAGATCCCTGGTCTCCGGGATTACTTCAGAGCCCTCAGATACATTACTGTGACAAGGCCGTGACCGGCTGGCTGCCCAGGCTTACTGGCAGCTCCTTATAACTACATGATGGCATTAAGGTCATGAGACGATAACTGAGGGGTAGCCTATGGGTGAGGGGTAAGGGTGAGGGTGCTGGTGAAGGGTGAGGGTATGCTGCTAGTAGGGTTTGGAGTTTCAATAGGCCTAGCTAGCCTGGATGAGGGTCAGGAACCAAGACATATTTTCATGGTTTGGCACTTTGATAACTAAAGATTCATCTAGGCCTACTGCATTGTTGAGGGAGCGAGCACATACTCATTTCGCTGCACCTGTTAATTAAAGCTGCTCTAAACTGTGTAGCCTTTGATTTGATTTCTTAATTCAAATAATAAAACATCCCAACTACAAATAAAAAGAATAATCTTCACTACTAATGAGAGATTTTTCTATGTAGGCCTATGTGTTTATATTTGGTCTGGTGGTATGTGTAAATAATGAATGGCTTATATTGTTACACTAGGCCTACAGCCTAATATAATAATAATAATATATGCCAGTTAGCAGACGCTTTTATCCAAAGCGACTTACAGTCATGTGTGCATACATTCTACGTATGAGTGGTCCCGGGAATCGAACCCACTACCCTGGCGTTACAAGCGCCATGCTCTACCAACTGAGCTACAGAAGGACCACAAAATAAGAAACTCTGGCTGAACGGCTCTGGCCTTGCAGCAACAGGCTTCATTTAAATACTGAACACCTGTTTCCTGCTCCACTCCTAGCACCCTGTGAAATGAATTTAGTGAAATGTGTAAATTAACCAAACATTGCCTCTAAATGACCCCCCCCCCCTCCCTCCCCTAATATCCCATCACTGGGCTTTGCAGGTCAGGCTAGGATGTTGTCATGGCGGATTATTATGTTGCGTTATGGCCAGGCTTTTTCCATGGATGGTTGTTATGTATCCTTAATTAAAGCCAGGCTGTTGTCATGGCGGTTGTTATGTTTCCTAATAATAACTTACACTCTGACCAAGACTCTTGGGCTGGCGCTGCATGCGGTGCAAAGGTAGCCTAATGGACTCTTGTGGCCATATGAACCTGTCTGACTTAGTTTACAACTTGGGCATAACAGTCCACAGCACAACACAGTCCTCAACACGCCGTTCAATACAACACATTAATATACAATATATAGGCCTACAAAGGCGTTTATACATCGTTAAATATAGCCTACCCTACAAATGATTCATTTCAAATCTATTCTTCAATCTGTATTTTGTTCATTGGATTGTATTGCTGTCTGTTTTTACCTATTTCTAGCATAGTAATTATACTTGTATGGTAGGCTTATTGTATGGTAGGCTTATTGTATGGTAGGCTTATTGTATGGTAGGTTTATTGTATGGTAGGCTTATTGTATGGTAGGCTTATTGTATGGTAATGTGTAGTTCCCGCTAGTGGTGATATTGTTGATGGAACACATGTTTAACCTATTGCTGATATAATTTTATCCTGATTTAACCATGAAAAAATGTATATGTTTAAAGGTGGATTAATTTGTAGGCTACTGTCTCTGTCACCTGAAAACAAAATATGCCTAAATAAATGAATAAATAAATTCAGCATAGTTAAATAAACTTGCCTAGTTACATTAAAAAAACGTAAAAAGTAATAACACATACCCTAATCATGTGAAGCATTTCCAGGCTTCCTTAATAACTGAACTTCCCTGCTGGAAACTGAAACAATACCGTTCCAGTCTGAAACGGCAGTAGGCCCCTCCTATTTAGATATAAAAAGGGAAGAAGAGAGGAGAAAGGATGTCGAGATGAAACCATGTGGCATTTCTATTTTTTTATATATATATTTGAAATGGGACAGATACAAGCAAGTTGACATATTGACAAAACTAAGCCTGCTCCAAAGCCTGCAAAAATATGGTTCAAATGTATTTATAAACATAACATTTGTGTTGAAAAATGTTCAGCTCGGCCTATAGGCTTTTACCAAGTGTTTTCCACTAAACCAATCTATTTGATTAGTGGTCTGTAAATGTTTCGTTCACGTGAGGATTTCGATTAAATTCCAGTCCCAATGGAAGGAAGCATAGAGGTTTTAGCAACAAAACAACTCAAGAATTGAAAGACAGAGTTCATAATAGTATCTCATCTCAGTGAGAACATTAAGACGCTTTCAACAGGGTCTTTATCACTCTCCAATAAAATTGGTGATATTTTCTTTCAAGTAATGTTGACCCTTAAAATTAAAGTTCTTAAAATGTAACTTTAATGCCTAAAGTAAGGGTATTTAGTATATTTCTCAAAAATAGTATCGGCTAGTATATTTATCATGAATAGTATAGCCTAGTATATTTATCAAGAGAGTAGAGACTAGTATATTTATTTTATAGTAGGCCTGTAGGTTAGTATATGTATCATTCAATGGTTGTAAATGTATTAATGTCAGACGGAATTGATCGTTTATGAGATGATTATGAGATGATTTACGGTTCAACCTCAATGTGATGTTGATAGACATGGTTAACTGTATTCGCCGATATATAATACGCTGTAATAGTTATTATAGTATAACCTAGTAGTATAGTGTTATAGTAGTTTATTATTACAGTAGGCGATATGTTATGAGTTGAGCCTTTATGTGTGACTGTTCATTTCTCTGCCGCTGAGATTCTGAGAGTTGGAGCTCATGTCTCTCCGAGCCTTGCGAAGCAGCAGATGGAGCCGGTCCATGCTCGATCTCACTGCGCATCTGGCGCTGCGCTTCCCGCCCTGTCGGTGAGGCTGCTCCAGGAGCTAAGCCCTATTAGCACCGTCTACTACGCAACTGGTGCCTCGCGCACACACAGCGCGCTCTGCCGGGTGGAAAACTTAATCCTCACATGCGACAACTGGCCTTCAATCGCGCGGAGGTTTCATCAAGCCTCGAGGCAAAACAATCGAATTACTTAATTTGCTCATGGACATGAGGGCCTTGAGATCTTTATATATATATATATTTTATTAAACCTTGCATAATGTGTGCGTTTCATTATCTTGTTTTGTGGTTGTAAATTCTAATTTGATTACGATATATTTTAGAAGATATGTAGAATAATATTGTAGAGATGAGAGAGTGTTGTGGTGGTTATTCAACGATAGGCCTGTGACCTGCAGGAACAGATGGATAAATAGTTTGCTAATTCAAGACTAAGAGTCAATAGCGGCGTCTAACTGGCCTGCCTATCTGTCGGTCTGTCTGTAGCAGCGTCTGTGGTGACTGGATATTATAATGACACAGTCTGCACTCTGCAGATTAATATCACATCGTTACAGTTTAAACAATAACCGGTTGTTTCAGTTAAACATTGATTAATATGTCCATGTTCCTGTTGGGCAGGCGTTTTCGATAGTGGAGTGGGCGGATGAGTTTAGGGGTCTAGACGCTCCCGGAGTAATTGCGATGATTTGGGTTAAATAATTAGGCTTTGGGCTTTAAAACACTTTAAAAGCACCGTCCTGCCCTCACGTTGACTCACGTTCTGTTCTCCCTCCCTCTGTGTGTGTGTGCGTGTTGGTGTGTCTGAATGTGTTATATCTGACAGACTGCTAGAGTAGTTCAGTACTGAGTCAGACAGAGAGAGCTGCAGGGCCTGACCGGAAGCACAGCCTTCTTCTGTCGTTTCACATTTCTATTTTCCTCTCTTCCCTCCCGAGCCGGCAGGCCCTTGCTCTCAATCCCTCTCTCTCTCTCTCTACCCGCCTAACCAGCTCAGGACCACCCTGTGGGCACGCGGCCAGGTGAGTGCGGGTGGTTCGGATCATCATACTGACCGCCGTGTCTCACGCTGATTTCCCGTTCCCGTTCCAGTGTCGCCAGCTGACCTCCATGCACGCCCCGCCTGTCACACAATGGAGTCAGGGTCTTGTAGCGGTCTGCTCGAGGGCAACATGGCAGAGGCAGAGGACACGTCCTCTCAGCGCGTAAGCACGGGTTGAAGCGGCTCGATCCAAACCGACAAAAGAGACTGAGTTTGTGTCGCCGTTTCCCTCACGAGCTGCAAACCTATCGCCCTTCTGCATGAGCGCAGAGCAGAAACACACACACAAACTTCTCCTGGTAATATCACAAAGCCTCTACAATTGACTGTGAAACGACATTTGTTTTGCCTATAAATGTACGTTATAAATGTCCAAGATCCATTCACGACATAAAATAAAAGCAATGAGGTTTATTTCTCAAAGAAAATCCAGTGCTGTTAGCAGAAATTATTCCCTGATTATTCTCATTATTTCTCTCCACGAAATTATCTTCCTCCCTGGTATACACTCATTGCATAGCCTAATTTTAATTTCGATCAAAACAAAATATTGTCGCTTAATTCCAAGTACATCTGGAGCAGACGTTACTGTTTAATATGGGGTGCATTTGATTTAAAAACAAAGATAATATAATACTAGTAATAATAATAATAAAAGGCAATACATAAGTCTATAATAATATATAATACTGATATTAATTACACAACAATAACGATAATAATTAAAATAAAACAATAATAATAATTATAATGGTAGTAGTAGTAATAATAATTTGCTTATTAATTAATAGAGACTTGTTGACGGGGCACGGCTCTGTTTGAAAAAACAAAATAGCCTACATCAAATTGCATTAAGTTCAATAGATGAGAAAAAAATATTCTAAAACGAAAAAACATGTTTATTTAATAATGATAGCCTATATAAATAAACGTGGGGATGTTTTTAAATCAACTTACATTTTTGTTGAAAATCCGACTAGTTTTGTAATAGCCTAGGTTTAAGCCATGTGGGTAAAACGAAGAAAGCAAACCGTCTGAAAATACAAAAAAGAAAATGTCCACAAAAATGGTAAAACATTTTGAAAGTGTCGGTTCCTTATTAGGGAAGATACAATATTTATTCCTTGTCTCCTGGGATGGAAACAGCTAGCTCTTCTATTGTCCTCCATCCATTCCTCAGTGCTGATGCTTATTTTTCTAACTATATTATCAGGGGACCACCGACGACATCACAACAGAAATACCCTGCAAGTACAAAATCTGTGCGCCAGCCGGTGTGATGGTACAGAGGGAAAACGCTCGTGTTCCACCAGCTATCCGCAGCTCCGTGCAGGGACTTTTTCCACTTCTCTCGGTTTGGGGATTTTAACGGAAAGCATTTGTTCGATCAGGAGGGAAAGCTGGTTAGCGGAGCAACACCATGTCAGCCACGTTCCCCGGTTTGGTCCATGATGCCGAGGTATTTATTTATTCTCACTCTTCATTATCAATAATATTTAGGAATATAATCTACCTGTTATAGTAATCACACCTGTTTGATACACGCAGATTTAAAGTTCTAGTAATCAGATCTGTTTGTTTGATACACGCAGATTTAAAGTTCTAGTAATCACATCTGTTTGTTTGATACATGCAGATTTAAAGTAAAATCGTTATGATGCGTCTCCAGAAAGCAAAGCTTCCCTGGGTAATGGGAGAAGACTGGCTACGGATAACTGGAGTAATGTTTTTTATTTGTGTGAAAAGTGAGGGAATAAAATGAGGGAGGCAGATGAGGCTTGTGTGTGTAAACCGGTAACGGGTGTGATTATAACATTTAGGGCGGAACACTGGTGGCTCACTCTACTTACCTGCCACCCAGCGCGCGTTCAGAGCTGAGACCCAAATAATAATAGAACAGCACGCGCTCTAAAACGCTGCACTGAAAATGACAGATACCGTGTACAACGCACACACACACTGAAGGCTTGTGCTGCTGTGCGTACCCCTCCCAGGCTCATGGAATCACATTTTCTTCGTGTTTTTTCTAAGAGCTTTGAGTGTTTGAGTTTGAGGTGTTAAAAGAGAGAGAGATGGTAAAAGAGAGAGAGATGGTAAAAGAGAGAGAGATGGTAAAAGAGAGAGAGATGGTAAATGAAATGACACTGCTGATATGTTCCTTTATTCCTCTCAGATACGTCATGACGGGTCCAACAGTTACCGTCTGATGCAGCTTGGTTGCCTTGAGAGCGTCGCCAACTCCTCCGTGGCTTACAGCTCGTCCTCGCCGCTCACAGCCTACCCCGCGGCGGCTACAGAGTTTGCCTCGCCCTACTTCTCCACCAACCACCAGTACACCCCCCTGCACCACCAGTCCTTCCACTATGACTTCCAGCACTCCCACCCAGCCGTGGGCCCAGAGGCGTACGGCCTCAACTCTCTCCACTCCGGGCAGTACTACCAGCAGATTCACCACGCGACCCACGGAGACACAGACTTCATCAACCTGCACAGCGCCCGTGCACTTAAGTCCTCGTGCCTGGACGAGCAGCAGCGGCGCGAGCTGGGCTGCCTGGACGCCTACCGGCGCCATGACCTGTCTTTGATGACGTCACACGGTGGGCAGTACGGCATGCACCACGACCAGAGGCTGCTGCCTGCAGCCGGTCTGGGGCTCCCTCCCCCCGGGGCGGACGACCTGCAGGTACCCCCTCTTCTCTCTCCTCTCCTCCACTGTTGTCATTCTGGTCAAACACCAACAATTCACACAACAGCCATACTGGCTATAATGCACCACAAAGTTTAATTTCAGACCCTAAATACTAAACCCTAGCCCCTATTTCCTAAAGCCTAGCCACTATCTCCTAAACCCTATTTCCTAACTCCTAAACCCTAACTCTTGTCACTCTCAGAGTTCTTCTGTCTGTCTGTCCCGTTCCAAACACAGAGACCCGAGGGTATCTCTGCTCTCTCACGCTCTACAGAACTCCAGTTATTCTGAGTAGGACGAGGAGGGTTCAGTCAGAATAAAAACAGAATATTCCATGACTGAATATGACATTAGGCTGATATTACATTAGATGGAGAGGAATTAAAATATGAAGTAATCTAGAATACAACTGAATCGAATATACTCTGCATTAAAACAGTTCATGTGAGAAATTCACTCCCATTATGCAGTCCACCCTCTATTTTACTCAAAATGCACGTGACCTATATTTTACATATTATTTTCGATGTAAAGAAATGGTGTGTGTGTGTCCGGCTGGTGAGGCGGTGAAAAGACGCTGGTTCTCTCTTCTCTTCTGAAAGCGGATTAAGGGATTGGGGTTCAGGGCACAATGGGCTGCTCGGGCACGGTAAAGCACCGTAGTTTATCCAATTACCGTTTTAATGTCAATCAACGTGTTCTTTATGCAGCGACATCTGAGCCGCGGCTCTGGTTAAACACACTGCTGCACCAGACAGAACAACCTCCAGTTAAACACTGTGCACGAGACAAAAATATCTCGTTTTAAACACGTTGCATCATTCCTTTATCGCGTTGTTCATTTCTCAATTTTACAACCAGACTGGTAAAATACCAGAAGTAATTCAACTTGTAGGGTACCGGAAGTAATTAAACTACTAACATACCAGAGGTAATTAAAGTACTAACATACCAGAGGTAATTAAAGTACTAGCATACCAGAAGTAATTCAAGTAATTCAATAGGTAGAATACCTGAAGAAATTAATCTGCTAGACCTACATATATATTTGCTTGACTAATAGTACTAATATAGGGATATTTGATAACTACTTGTTTGTGGTATTAATATATGATAATAACTAGTTAATTCATAATATTTATAAAGGGCTATATGATAACTAATAGCGTAGCATAGTAAAATAGTCTGCTGATAAGACCTGTAATAATAATAATAATGGTAATAATAATAACAATTACTAACAATAATAACAAAACCATAATAACAATAATGACAACAACAACTATAATAATAACCATAATAAGAACAATAATAATAATAATGGAGCTGTTCTAGATCTAAGAGCCTACCATATCTTTCTTTCTGTTGTGATTGTTCTCTTATTTAGGCTATTATGATGGTGATGAGGATAACAGTTATTATTATTCTGATTATTCTGATTCGGATTATTATTATAGATACTAAGAATATGTATTTTTATTTAGATGTTAATATATTTCAATATGTCACCATCATTACCACTTTCATTATGTAGATTATCAGACCATTGAGTGGCGTGTTGGTAAGAAGG
Organism: Oncorhynchus gorbuscha; assembly: GCF_021184085.1. Taxonomy (NCBI): domain Eukaryota; kingdom Metazoa; phylum Chordata; class Actinopteri; order Salmoniformes; family Salmonidae; genus Oncorhynchus; species Oncorhynchus gorbuscha. The sequence continues at coordinate 84,278,844 of NC_060186.1, read as the reverse complement.
GTAACCACACACACACTAACACATAGAAATGCACAAACACAAGCGAGCAAGGGGTCTCTCACACACGAGCCACTAGAAAAGGTCTTCGACCTTCTTTAGAAAATAAAGGCACGTGAACCTGAGTAGAACAGATGCAGTCTGTCTCGTGCAGCACATCGCATTTTTGAGCGCCTAAAGAGATTTCCATGCTCAACAAAAGAGCTGCCACACCTTTCCCCCGTCAGGCTCCCTAACTCTTTCTCCTGTTAGACACTTAATGTATGCGAGACCTCTGCGTTTTGTATATTGATTTTATAATCACTTTAGCTTCGGAGTAAAAATGTTCTATACAGCCTTGTTTGTTATAAAGACTTAAACGGCCTCTCCGAGAAAGACAGCCGAGTGTTTATTTTAATCAGGGTTGTGTCTGCACCCCGTCCGCTCGCGGCTCACATCGGGGATTAACGGGGTTCTTCTCAATAACAGCTCATGTTCCTCAGTCGTTCGGATGACATCACTGATATCACCATGTGTAACAGGTTCCACATCTGTGGTTAGGATCGGTTATAAGCGGTAACAACAGGTAGGCGCAGGTGTCAAAACACACACACACACACACACACACACACACACACACACACACACACACACACACACACACACACACACACACACACACACACACACACACACACACACACACACACACACACACACACACACACACACACACACACACACACACACACACACACAAATCAAATCAAATTTATTTATATAGCCCTTCGTACATCAGCTGATATCTCAAAGTGCTGTACAGAAACCCAGCCTAAAACCCCAAACAGCAAACAATGCAGGTGTAAAAGCACACACACACACACACACACACACACACACACACACACACACACACACACACACACACACACACACACACACACACACACACACACACACACACACACACACACACACACACACACACACACACACACACACACACACACACACACACACACCACTGTGGGCTGGGCTGAGCGTTCTCGTCAACACTGAGGTTGACGCACTGCGCCAAGCTCGTGTGTGTGTTTCTTGATTACGATTCTTGATTGTTTATCACGGACCTTGTACTATTATTATTGTTAATAATATGACGCTGTTTCAGGGCTCTGTGGAGGCGCAGTGCGGGCTTGTGCTCAATGGCCAAGGCGGCATCATCCGAAGAGGTAAGACACACCTTACACACACACCTTAAAACCCACACCTTAAACACACATTCACATGAATACCCATCTCCTTCCCTGTCTGGTAAAACATAATCATCGAAAAGACAAGATGGAAGCATTATCTAAATCAAGGGAAAATATATTTTTGTTGAACATGACAATTTTATGACACACCAGTGTACTATTTTTCATTTTTCTCTCAGTTTGTGTTTAAAATGGTTAAATTAGGATGTCACGTCAATCCAGAGAATTGTACTACTATGCCAAAAGCTGTAATGTCGGGTTTAATTGACGCTATCAGTGCCTTCCATTGTAGAATAGAGTCATAATTCTTTCTCCTAACCAACTCTATTATCAAAATCAACAATGAAAAGAAGAAACCCAAATTAATATTGCCTAACAATTATTAAAAATGACAGCAACAACAATAATAATAATAATAACAGGAATAATAATAATAACAATAAGTTATAGTAAGAGTTATAATTTCATAAATAATAAGTTATAATTACTGTTGTAATAACAGCAATATTAGTAACAATAATAACAGTAATAATAGTTACAATGATAACAGTAACAATGGTCACAATAATAATAACAACAGTAATAATAATAATAACAGTTGTAATAGTAATAATGATAACAATTATAATTACAGTTGTAATAACAGCAGTAGTCGTGGTAATAATAACAGTAATAATAGTATCAATAATAACTGTAAAAATACTAACAATAATAACAGCAATAATAATAACAGTCACCCAGACAGTTATAATAACAGTAATTCTACTAACAATAATAATAACAGTTAGAGCAACCGTAATAATACTAGTTATAATAACAGTAATTCTACTAACAATAACAGTACTAATAACAGTTATAGTAACCGTAATAATACTAGTTATAATAACAGTAATTCTACTAACAATAACAATAATAATAACAGTTAGAGTAACCATAATAATACTAGTTATAATAACAGTAATTCTACTAACAATAACAGTAATAGTATAAGTTCTAGTAACCGTAATAATACTAGTTATAATAACAGTAATTCTACTAACAATAACAGTACTAATAACAGTTATAGTAACCGTAATAATAATAGTTATAATAACAGTAATAATAACAGTTGTAATAAGAGTAATAATATTTACAGTAATAGTAAAAGTAATAATAACAGTTGTAATAAGAGTAATAATAATTATAGTAATAATAACAATAGTAATTCTAACAGTTATAATGATAGTCGTTTGGTAATTTCATTGTTTGGCCATCACAGTATTAACATCATTTATTTGTTATGTTATTTCATTGTGTTGGCCTTCACAGTAATAATGGAAGGATGTTTTGGTAATTTTATTGTGTTGGCCTTCACAGTAATAATGGAAGGATGTTTTGGTAATTTTATTGTGTTGGCCTTCACAGTAATAATGGAAGGATGTTTTGGTAATTTTATTGTTTTGGTCTTCACAGTAATAATGGAAGGATGTTTTGGTAATTTTATTGTTTTGGCCTTCACAGTAATAATGGAAGGATGTTTTGGTAATTTTATTTTGTTGGTCTTCACAGTAATAATGGAAGGATGTTTTGGTAATTTTATTGTGTTGGCCTTCACAGTAATAATGGAAGGATGTTTTGGTAATTTTATTGTGTTGATGTTTTGATGTTATTTCATTATGTTGAGCTTCACAGTAATAACAGGATGATGTTTTAATGTCATTAGTGAAAACTTATGGCTGTTTTTTATTACTTGTTACCTTTGACAAATTGGAAATGAACTGTATAATGAAATATAGCCTAAGGGTGTAGAAATTGATAATTAGAACTCTGAAATGTTATTCCTGCTGATTTGAATCCACTAGACTGTTGACTTTTCCATTTTTTGTGTGGTAAAGTAAATTAAAATGTAAATTAAAAACAAAAATTAGAACATTTAAATAAAAACTTTTAGCTAGAGCTAAAAGGACAACACGAATCAAATGTCTTTTTGGTACTTTTACCGCATCACTTTCTGTTGATGTGAAAGAAGCAAAGAAGGCGTTATTATTCCGTTATTCTCGAGCTATAAACACCGAGCTCCTGTGTCTAGTTGTTAATGTTTCATAATCAAAGTTTATTTGTCACGTGCGCCGAATACAACAGGTGTAGGTTGACCTTACATTGAAATGCTTACTTACAGGCTCTAACCAATAGTGCAAAAAAGGTATTAGGTGTACAATAGGTAAGTAAAGAAATAAAAACAATAGTAAAAATACAGTGAAAAATAACAGTAGCGAGGCTATATAAAGTAGCGAGTCTATAACAGTAGCATAAACTGTCTAGGTGTGTGTGCTACTGTGTCTAGGTGTTTTTTTTTAGGGGGGCGTTTCTGGAAGCTTGATGCGGGAATCTCTCCGCTATCACTTTTGGTTAATGGTGTGTAGGATTTAGCCGCGAGCTCCACTGCTCCAACCATCACAACCAATAATCTTTGCTTTACCTCGCGCTCCCGTATCGATAGCTTCTCTCGCCTCGGGCGGCCGCTTTGATATGCTAATGCGGCGCGGCCCGAATTCAGCTGAGATCATATTAATGTTGTTCTTTCTGACGCCGGCTTTGGCGCCATGAATATTCACACAACCTTTTTCAAAAGAAATGTCTCCAGAAACGCGGCTCCTACTTAGAGCAGTGTCTGTGTTTTAATCACCAGCATCCCACCAAGCCTTCAGCATCTGATCAAGCTTATCACCCTCCACGTGCACGCACCCTCTCTCAGACGGCTGCTGGGTATGTGTGGGCTGTGCTGTCTTGTGACAGGTGCTATAAACATTGTGGTTAAAATAGGAGGAGAATGACATTTGGCCCATGTCTCATTTTCTTTAATTTTCATGGTAAACTTGTAAAAGGCGCTTGATTCCGAGTGTGATCCCGCCGCTGCTCCGCCGCTGCCCGAGGCTACTCTCCGCTGCTTAAATAGAGCTATCGCCTCTGGGCCCACGCGCTCCACCGTACTATCGGCAATAGCTCCTTTTCCATTGCCCGTGGCAACATAAAATACAAACTACTTTGATTCAAAACATTTTTGGAGGAATTACTATGATGTGAACTCACAGCTTTCAGAGATGTGAGCTTGACTGTCATGCCAGGCCGGAAACTGTCACACAGCCGGAATTCACACACACACGCACACGCACGTGCACGTTAGCCTATGACCATTTTTAATCCCGTATCAAATAGTGAAAGAGTATGGCTGGATTTGCAAGCCTTATTTAAATGAGAGTTAATCAATGTCTGTGTTCTCATTGATAAAGTGGTGTCAGTCCAACCTCCCTGTTACCCTGATGCGATGCCTCCCAGACTGTTAGCAGCTGCTAGGGTTGTTTTGTATTTGTATTTATTAGGGAACATCAATCTTTTAACCTTGTCTAATAAAACTACACATTTTTAATGGTGAGCAAGCGTTGAGCCTTTTCTTTTCAATTATATTTATCAGGGATCCCCATTAGCTGCAGCCAAGGTAGCAGCTATGCTTCCTGGGGTTTATCAGGGATCCCCATTAGCTGCAGCCAAGGTAGCAGCTATGCTTCCTGGGGTTTATCAGGGATCCCCATTAGCTGCTGCCAAGGTAGCAGCTATGCTTCCTGGGGTTTATCAGGGATCCCCATTAGCTGCTGCCAAGGTAGCAGCTTCTTTTCCTGGGGTCCAATGTGTTTGGGTTACTTACATTACATATAAAACAAAATATAAAAATTTACATATATACAATTATTACACCACTACATATATGCAATATAAATGATAATACCACCAAACAACAATATTACAATGTACGTGTGTGTAGAGTGTGTGTGTGTGCTAGTGTGTGTATGTAGCTGTTAGTGTGTCTCTACACAGTCCCTGCTGTTCCATAAGGTGTATTTTCATGTGTTTTGAATCTGATTCTATTGGTGCATCACTTACCTGATGTGGAATAGAGTTCCATGTAGTCATGGCTCTATGTAGTAATGTGCACCTCCCATAGTCTTTTCTGGACTTGGGGATTGTGAAGAGACCTCTTGTGGCATGTCTTGTGGAGTATGCATGGGTGTCTGAGCTGTGTGCCAGTAGTTTAAACAGACAGCTAGGTGCATTCAACATGTCAATACCTCTCATAAATAAAAGTAGTGATGAAGTCAATCTCTCCTACACTTTATTCAATGAGAGATTGACATACATATTATTAATGTTAGCTCCCCGTATACATTTAAGGGCCAGCCATGTTGCCCTGTTCTGAGACAATTGCAATTTTCCAAATCCCTCTTTGTGGCACCTGACCACATGACTGAACAGTAGTCCAGGTGCAACAAACTAGTGCCTGTAGGACTTGCCTTGTTGATAGTCTTGTTAAGAAGGTAGAGCAACACTTTATTATGGACAGACTTCTCCCCATCATAGCTACTGTTGTATCAACATGTTTTGACCATGACAGATTACAATCCAGGATTACTCCAAGCAGTTTAGTCACCTCAAATTGCTCAATTTCCACATTATGCATTAAAATATTTGGTTGAGGTTTAGGGTTAAGTGAATGATTTGTCCCAAATACAATGCTTTTAATTTTTAAAATATTTAGGACTAACTTATACCTTACCACCCATTCTAAAACTTTTATTTATTTATTTTTTATTTCACCTTTATTTAACCAGGTAGGCTAGTTGAGAACAGGTTCTCATTTGCAACTGCGACCTGGCCAAGATAAAGCATAGCAGTGTGAACAGACAACACAGAGTTACACACGGAGTAAACAATTAACAAGTCAATAACACAGAGAAAAAAAGGGGAGTCTATATACAATGTGTGCAAAAGGCATGAGGAGGTAGGCAAATAATTACAATATTGCAGATTAACACTGGAGTGATAAATGATCAGATGATCATGTACAGGTAGAGATATTGGTGTGCAAAAGAGCAGAAAAGTAAATAAATAAAAACTGTGGGGATGAGGTAGGTGAAAATGGGTGTGCTATTTACCAATAGATTATGTACAGCTGCAGCGATCGGTTAGCTGCTCAGCTAGCTGATGTTTGAAGTTGGTGAGGGAGATAAAAGTCTCCAACTTCAGCGATTTTTGCAATTCGTTCCAGTCACAGGCAGCAGAGTACTGGAACGAAAGGCGGCCGAATGAGGTGTTGGCTTTAGGGATGATCAATGAGATACACCTGCTGGAGCGCGTGCTACGGATGGGTGTTGCCATCGTGACCAGTGAGCTGAGATAAGGTGGAGCTTTGCCTAGCATGGCCTTGTAGATGACCTGAAGCCAGTGGGTCTGGCAACGAATATAGGATAAGGATAGGATAAGTAATCCCTCTCACCCCCCCCCCTTAAGATTTAGATGCACTATTGTAAAGTGACTGTTCCACTGGATGTCATAAGGTGAATGCACCAATTTGTAAGTCGCTCTGGATAAGAGCGTCTGCTAAATGACTTAAATGTAAATGTAAATGAATATGTAGCGAGGGCCAGCCGACTAGAGCATACAAGTCGCAGTGGTGGGTAGTATAAGGTGCTTTAGTGACAAAACGGATGGCACTGTGATAAACTGCATCCAGTTTGCTGAGTAGAGTGTTGGAAGCAATTTTGTAGATGATGTCGCCGAAGTCGAGGATCGGTAGGATAGTCAGTTTTACTAGGGTAAGCTTGGCAGCGTGAGTGAAGGAGGCTTTGTTGCGGAATAGAAAGCCGATTCTTGATTTGATTTTCGATTGGAGATGTTTGATATGGGTCTGGAAGGAGAGTTTGCAGTCTAGCCAGACACCTAGGTACTTATAGGTGTCCACATATTCAAGGTCGGAGCCATCCAGTGTGGTGATGCTAGTCGGGCATGCGGGTGCAGGCAGCGATCGGTTGAAAAGCATGCATTTGGTTTTACTAGCGTTTAAGAGCAGTTGGAGGCCACGGAAGGAGTGTTGTATGGCATTGAAGCTCGATTGGAGGTTAGATAGCACAGTGTCCAATGACTGGCCGAAAGTGTATACAATGGTGTCGTCTGCGTAGAGGTGGATCAGGGAATCGCCCGCAGCAAGAGCAACATCATTGATATATACAGAGAAAAGAGTCGGCCCGAGAATTGAACCCTGTGCCACCCCCATAGAGACTGCCAGAGGACCGGACAACATGCCCTCCGATTTGACACACTGAACTCTGTCTGCAAAGTAATTGGTGAACCAGGCAAGGCAGTCATCCGAAAACCCGAGGCTACTGAGTCTGCCGATAAGAATATGGTGATTGACAGAGTCGAAAGCCTTGGCCAGGTCGATGAATACGGCTGCACAGTACTGTCTTTTATCGATGGCGGTTATGATGTCGTTTAGTACCTTGAGTGTGGCTGAGGTGCACCCGTGACCGGCTCGGAAACCGGATTGCATAGCGGAGAAGGTACGGTGGGATTCGAGATGGTCAGTCACCTGTTTGTTGACTTGGCTTTCGAAGACCTTAGATAGGCAGGGCAGGATGGATATAGGTCTGTAACAGTTTGGGTCCAGGGTGTCACCCCCTTTGAAGAGGGGGATGACTGCAGCTCTTTGTTAACTTCTCTAGGATAGGGGGCGGATATTTGGAATGTTGGCATGCCCAAATTCAACTGCCTGCTACTCATACCCAGAAGATAAGATATGCATATTATGAGTAGATTTGGATAGAAAACACTCTGAAGTTTCTAAAACTGTTTGAACTTGCATGCCGTTCCTACCGCTTCCACTTGATGTCACCAGTCTTTAGAAATTGATTGAGGTTTTTCCTTTGTGTATTGAAGAAGGAACTCAAATCTTTCTGTTCACCTGATTTAGAATTCCTCACAATCAAATGTCGACCGCATTATCTACCAAGATGTCGTTCCCATAGCAACGATAAAAACATTCCCTAACCAGAAACCGTGGATTGATGGCAGCATTCGCGTGAAACTGAAAGCGCGAACCACTGCTTTTAATCAGGGCAAGGTGTCTGGCAACATGACCGAATACAAACAGTGCAGCTATTCCCTCCGCAAGGCTATTAAACAAGCTAAGGGTCAGTACAGAGACAAAGTGGAATCTCAATTCAATGGCTCAGACACAAGAGGCATGTGGCAGGGTCTACAGTCAATCACGGACTACAAGAAGAAACCCAGCCCAGTCACGGACCAGGATGTCTTGCTCCCAGGCAGACGAAATAACTTTTTTGCCCGCTTTGAGAACAATACAGTGCCACTGACACGGCCTGCAACGAAAACATGCGGTCTCTCCTTCACTGCAGCCGAGGTGAGTAAGACATTTAAACGTGTTAACCCTCGCAAGGCTGCAGGCCCAGACGGCATCCCCAGCCGCGCCCTCAGAGCATGCGCAGACCAGCTGGCCGGTGTGTTTACGGACATATTCAATCAATCCCTATACCAGTCTGCTGTTCCCACATGCTTCAAGAGGGCCACCATTGATCCTGTTCCCAAGAAAGCTAAGGTAACTGAGCTAAACGACTACCGCCCCGTAGCACTCACTTCCGTCATCATGAAGTGCTTTGAGAGACTAGTCAAGGACCATATCACCTCCACCCTACCTGACACCCTAGACCCACTCCAATTTGCTTACCGCCCAAATAGGTCCACAGACGATGCAATCTCAACCACACTGCCCTAACCCATCTGGACAAGAGGAATACCTATGTGAGAATGCTGTTCATTGACTACAGCTCGGCATTCAACACCATAGTACCCTCCAAGCTCGTCATCAAGCTCGAGACCCTGGGTCTCGACCCCGCCCTGTGCAACTGGGTACTGGACTTCCTGACGGGCCGCCCCCAGGTGGTGAGGGTAGGCAACAACATCTCCACCCCGCTGATCCTCAACACTGGGGCCCCACAAGGGTGCGTTCTGAGCCCTCTCCTGTACTCCCTGTTCACCCACGACTGCGTGGCCACGCACGCCTCCAACTCAATCATCAAGTTTGCGGACGACACAACAGTGGTAGGCTTGATTACCAACAACGACTAGATGGCCTACAGGGAGGAGGTGAGGGCCCTCGGAGTGTGGTGTCAGGAAAATTACCTCACACTCAACGTCAACAAACTAAGGAGATGATTGTGGACTTCAGGAAACAGCAGAGGGAACACCCCCCTATCCACATCGATGGAACAGTAGTGGAGAGGGTAGTAAGTTTTAAGTTCCTCGGCATACACATCACAGACAAGCTGAATTAGTCCACTCACACAGACAGCATCGTGAAGAAGGCGCAGCAGCGCCTCTTCAACCTCAGGAGGCTGAAGAAATTTGGCTTGTCACCAAAAGCACTCACAAACTTCTACAGATGCACAATCGAGAGCATCCTGGTGGGCTGTATCACCGCCTGGTACGGCAACTGCTCCGCCCACAACCTTAAGGCTCTCCAGAGGGTAGTGAGGTCTGCACAACGCATCACCGGGGGCAAACTACCTGCCCTCCAGGACACCTACACCACCCGATGTTACAGGAAGGCCATAAAGATCATCAAAGACAACAACCACCCGAGCCACTGGCTGTTCACCCCGCTATCATCCAGAAGGCGAGGTCAGTACAGGTGCATCAAAGCTGGGACCGAGAGACTGAAAAACAGCTTCTATCTCAAGGCCATCAGACTGTTAAACAGCCACCACAAACATTGAGTGGCTGCTGCCAACACACTGACACTGACTCAACTCCAGCCACTTTAATAATGGGAATTGATGGGAATGATGTAAAATATATCACTAGCCACTTTAAACAATGCTACCTAATATAATGTTTACATACCCTACATTATTCATCTCATATGCATACGTATATACTGTACTCTATATCATCTACTGCATCCTTATGTAATACATGTACCACTAGCCACTTTAGCTATGCCACTTTGTTTACATACTCATCTCATATGTATATACTGTACTCGATACCATCTACTGTATCTTGCCTATGCTGCTCTGTACCATCACTCATTCATATATCTTTATGTACATATTCTTTATCCCCTTACACTGTGTATAAGACAGTAGTTTTGGAATTGTTAGTTAGATTACTTGTTGGTTATTACTGCATTGTCGGAACTAGAAGCACAAGCATTTCGCTACACTCACATTAACATCTGCTAACCATGTGTATGTGACAAATAAAATTTGATTTGATTTGAAGAAGTAGCCCTGTTCAAAACGAGGGTCACTTCATGTGTACTGTTTGATAGAGGCGCGTGACCAGAAAGCTAGCGTCAGTTTGTTTTCTTCCTGTATTGAACACACATCATCCCGTCTTCAATTTTGTCTATTATTTACTTAAAAAAATACCTAAAGTTGTATTATAAAAGTAGTTTGAAATGTTTTGGCAAAGTTTACAGGTAACTTTTGAGATATTTTGTAGTCACGTTGCGCAAGTGGAACCGATGTTTTTCTGGATCAAAATCGCCAAATAATTGGACATTTTGGATAGATATATACGGAATTAATTGAACAAAATGACCATTTGTGATGTTTATGGGACATATTGGAGTGCCAACAGAAGAAGCTCGTCAAAAGTAAGGCATGTTTTATATTTTTATTTCTGCGTTTTGTGTCGCGCCTGCAGGGTAGAAATATGTTTTCTCTCTTTGTTTACTATGAATGTCACGCCTTGGTCTTAGTGTTTTGTGTTTTCGTTGATTGTTTGGTCAGGCCAGGGTGTGACATGGGTTTGTTTTGTTATATTTCGTATTGGGGTTTTGTGGTTATTGGGATTGCGGCTGAGTAGGGGTGTTGTATGGGCTTGGCTGCCTGAGGCGGTTCTCAATCAGAGTCAGGTGATTCTCGTTGTCTCTGATTGGGAACCGTATTTAGGTAGCCTGGGTTTCGTTTTGTATTTCGTGGGTGATTGTTCCTGTCTCTGTGTAGTTTCACCAGATAGGCTGTAATTAGGTTTCACGTTCAGTTTTGTTGTTTTGTATTTGTATCAGTTATTTCATGTATCGCGATCCTTCAATAAAAATCATGAGTAACCACCACGCTGCATTTCGGTCCGACTCTCTTTCAACAAACGAAGAACGCCGTTACAGAATCACCCACCACACACGGACCGAGCAGCATGTTAACAGGCAGCGACAGCATGAACAGCGAAGGGAGGACGTTATGGACAGCAGAAGCATGGAGTATACTACGTGGGAAGAAATAGACAGGTGGGCGGTCGACCCAGAGAGAGTGCCGGAGCCCTCCTGGGATTCGCTGGAGCAGTGCGAAGAGGGCTATAGGAGAATGGAGTTGAAGAGAAAGACACGGCGGCGCAGAGCGAAACCCAAAATTCACCCCCAAATATTTATTGGGGGAGGGCTCAGAGGGAGAGTGGCTGAGTCAGGAGTCAGACCTGAGCCAACTCTCCCTGTTAATCGTGAAGAGCAGCTGCAGTGGGAGAGGCTGCACCACTTGGAGAATTGGACATGGGAGGAAGAACTGGACGGAAAAGGACCCTGGGCTCAGCCTGGTGAATATCGCCGCCCCAAGGAGGAACTAGAGGCGGAAAAGCGGAGAGGCACTGGTATGAGGAGGCAGCACGGCGACGCGGATTGAAGCCCGAAAAGCAGCCCCAAAAAATTATTGGGGGGGGCTTACAGGGAGTATGGCTATGCCAGGTAGGAGACCTGCGCAAACTCCCTGTGCTTACCGGGGGGCTAGAGAGACCGGGCAGACACCGTGTTATGCTATGGAGCGCACAGTGTTTCCAGTGCGGGTGCATAGCCCGGTACGGTTCATACCAGCCCTTCGTATTGGCCGGGCTAGAGTGGGCATCGAGCCAGGGAAAGTTGGGCAGGCTCGGTGCTCAAGAGCTCCAGTGCGCCTGCACGGTCCGGTCTATCCAGAGCCACCTCCACACACCAGTCCTCCGGTAGCAGCTCCCCGCACCAGGCTTCCTGTGCGTGTCCTCGCTCCAGTATCACCAGTGCCAGCACCACAAATCAGGCCTACAGTGCGCCTCGCCTCTCCTGTGCTGTCGGAGTCTCCTGTCTGTTCAGCGCTATCAGAGCCTTCCTTCCCTCCTGCGCTGTTGGAGTCTCCCGCCTGTTCAGCGCTATCAGAGCCTTCCTCCTCTACAGCGCTGCCGGAGCCTCCTGCCTGTTTGGAGCAGCCTGAGCTGTCAGTCTGCATGAAGCAGCCAGAGCTGTCAGTCTGCATGAAACAGCCAGAGCTGTCAGTCTGCAAAGAGCTGCCAGTCTGCAAGGAGATGTCAGTCTGCAAGGAGCTGTCAGTCTGCAAGGATCTGTCAGCCTGCATGGAGCAGCCAGAGCTGTCAGTCTGCAAGGAGCTGTCAGTCTGCAAGGAGCTGCCAGTCTGCAAGGAGCTGCCAGTCTGCATAGAGCAGCTAGATCCGCCAGTCAGCCATGATCTTCTAGATCTACCAGTCAACCAGATTCTTCCAGATCTGCCAGTCAACCAGTCTCTTCCAGATCTGCCAGTCTGCATAGAGCAGCTAGATCCGCCAGTCAGCCATGATCTTCTAGATCTGCCAGTCAACCAGATTCTTCCAGATCTACCAGTCAACCAGTCTCTTCCAGATCTGCCAGTCTGCATAGAGCAGCTAGATCTGCCAGTCAACCAGAATCTTCCAGATCTGCCAGTCTGCATAGAGCAGCTAGATCTGCCAGTCAACCAGAATCTTCCAGATTTGCTAGTCAACCAGAATCTTCCAGATCCGCCAGCCAGCCAGGATCTACCGGAGCCTACTACCTGCCTGAGCTTCATCTCAGTACTGGGCTTCCTCTCAGTACTGGGCTTCCTCTCAGTACTGGGCTTCCTCTCAGTACTGGGCTTTCCCTCCAGTTCCGGGCTGCCCCTCAGTCCCGAGCTGCCCCTCAGTCCCGAGCTGCCCCTCAGTCCCAAGCTTCCCCTCAGTCCCGAGCTGCCTCAGTCCCGAGCTTCCCCTCAGTCCCGAGCTGCCCCTCAGTCAGGAGCTGCTCCTCAGTTCAGTGGGGTTCTGGGTGAGGACTATTAGGCCATGGTCGGCGGCGAGGGTGGATTATTCCGGGACGCGAAGGGGAGGAACTATGACTTTAATGAAGTGGGGTCCACATCCCGGGCCGGAACCGCCACCATGGACAGACGCCCACCCGGACCCTCCCTATGGTTTTGAGGTGCGTCCGGGAGTCCGCACCTTAGGGGGGGGGCGGTTCTGTCACGCCTTGGTCTTAGTGTTTTGTGTTTTCGTTGATTGTTTGGTCAGGCCAGGGTGTGACATGGGTTTGTTTTGTTGTATTTCGTATTGGGGTTTTGTGGTTATTGGGATTGCGGCTGAGTAGGGGTGTTGTATGGGCTTGGCTGCCTGAGGTGGTTCTCAATCAGAGTCAGGTGATTCTCGTTGTCTCTGATTGGGAACCGTATTTAGGTAGCCTGGGTTTCGCTTTGTATTTTGTGGGTGATTGTTCCTGTCTCTGTGTAGTTTCACCAGATAGGCTGTAATTAGGTTTCACATTCCGTTTTGTTGTTTTGTATTTGTATCAGTTATTTCATGTATCGCGATCCTTCAATAAAAATCATGAGTAACCACCACGCTGCATTTCGGTCCGACTCTCTTTCAACAAACGAAGAACGCCGTTACAATGAAGCTATCCTCAGATAATAGCATCATTTGCTTTCGCCTAAAAGCCTTTTTGAAATCTGACATATTGGCTGGATTCACAACACGTGTAGCTTTAATTTGGTATCTTGTATGTGTGATTTCACAAAAGTTTGATTTTTACAGTAATTTATATGAATTTGGCGCTCTGCATTTTTTCTGGCTTTTGGCCAGGTGGGACGCTAGCTTCCCACATATCCCAGAGAGGTTAAGTGTTGCAGTCATTTCAGTCGCTGTAGTAGCTGATGTGTATAGTGTTGAGTCATCTGCATACAGTACATAGACACACTGGCTTTACTCAAAGCCAGAGGCATGTTGTTAGTAAAGATTGAAAAAAGTAAGGAGCCTAGACAGCTGCCCTCGGGAATTCCTGATTCTACCTGGATTATTTGACGTCACAAAATCCCAAATAGCAATAAAATAAGTCACTTACCTTTGAAGATCTTCCTCTGATCGCATTCACAAGAGTCCCAGGAACACAATGAATGGTCATTTTGTTCGATCTTTATATCCCAAATAGTCTGTTTAGTAGGCGTCATTGAGTAATCCACCCGTTCAGAATGCAGACATTGGAGTTCCAAAAGTTACCAGTAAAGTTTATCCAAACAAATCAAACAACGTTTCTAATCCATTATTAGGTACTCTAATATCTAAATAAATGATAATATTTCATACGGAGCAAACTATTTTCAATAGGAAAGGAAAAGAACACAATGCGCAATGAGACTAGTTTTGTCATGGGACGCGCTGAGGAGAAACAACTATTCCTCGTTGGTTTTTCAGAATACAAGCCTGAAACCATGTATGTAAAGATTGTGGACGTCTAGTGGAAGCAATAGGAACTGCCTTTTGGGAGGCGCAAGTCTTTGGTTTCAATAGCTTAAGCTTGGAATTGCCTGGCAGGTCAAAAGAAAGAAAATTGGTCCTCAGGTTTTTGCCTCAGTCATCCAAAATCCCGAATACTGCCCCCTATCCCTAACAAGTTTTAAAGAACACCCTCTGTTAGACAGGTAACTATTTATCCACAATATAGCACGGGGTGTAAATCCATAACAAATAAGCTTTTCCAGCAGCAGACTATGGTTGAAAATATCAAAAACAGAGCTAAAGTCTTACAAAACAGCCCCCACAATCTTTGTACCATCAATTTCTCTCAGCCAATCATCAGTCATTTGTGTATGTGCTGTGCTTGTTGAATGTTTTTCCCGAAACAAGTGTTGAAAGTCTGTGGTCAATTTGTTTACAGCTTACTAAGCGTTGGTAACAGGCTGATTGGTGGGCTATTTAAGCCAGTAAAGGGGGCTTTACTATTCTTACGTAGCTTTTTCTTCCCTCCAGGCCTGAGGGCACAGACATTTAGTAGACTTAGATTGAAGTTATGGCAAATAAGACTGGCAATATCGTCCACTATTATCCTCAATCATTTTCATTTCAAGTTGTCAGACCCCGGTGGCTTGTCATTGCTGATTAACAACAACAATTATTTCATCTCTTCCACCACACTCACTTTATGGAATTCAAAATTACAATGATTGTCTTTCATAATTTGTTCAGTTGTACTTGGATGTGTAGTGTTGACGTATGTTGCTGGCATGTCATGCCTAAGTTTACTAATCTTGCCAATGAAAAAATCATTAAAGTAGTTGGCTATATCTGTGGGCTTTGTGATGAACGAGCCATCTGATTCAATCAAATCAAAATCAAATAAAATGTATTTATATAGCCCTTCGTACATCAGCTGATATCTCAAAGTGCTGTACAGAAACCCAGCCTAAAACCCCAAACAGCAAACAATGCAGGTGTAGAAGCACGGTGGCTAGGAAAAACTCCCTAGAAAGGCCAAAACCCAGGAAGAAACCTAGAGAGGAACCAGGCTATGTGGGGTGGCCAGTCCTCTTCTGGCTGTGCCGGGTGGAGATTATAACAGAACATGGCCAAGATGTTCAAATGTTCATAAATGACCAGCATGGTCCAATAATAATAAGGCAGAACAGTTGAAACTGGAGCAGCAGCAGGGCCAGGTGGACTGCGGACAGCAAGGAGTCATCATGTCAGGTAGTCCTGAGGCATGGTCCTGGGGCTCAGGTCCTCCGAGAGAGAGAAAGAAAGAGAGAAAGAGAGAATTAGAGAGAGCACACTTAAATTCACACAGGACACCGAATAGGACAGGAGAAGTACTCCAGATATAACAAACTGACCCTAGCCCCCCGTCACATAAACTACTGCAGCATAAATACTGGAGGCTGAGACAATGAATGAGTTTGTATTTTTTTTGCCCAAAATGTCATTTAAGGTGCTCTAAAGCTTTTTACTATCATTCTTAAAATCATTTAGCTTTGTTTTATAATATATTTTCTCATATTTTTTATTCAGTTTATTCAATTTGCAGTAAGTTTGCCAATTGGTTGTGCAGCCAGACTTATTTGCCATTCTTTTTACCTCATCTCTCTCAACCATACAATTTAGGGGGGTTAAGGGGGGTTAGGGGAGAGTTAGGGGGTTAAAGGAGGGTTAAGGGGGTTAAGAGTAGGTTAGGGGGTTAGGGGATGGTTAGGGGGTTGAGGTAGGGGGTTTAAAATAAGTTAGGGGTGTTATTGGGTTGGGGGTTATGGGGGGTTAGAGGAAGTTAGGGGTTATGGGGTTGGCTGTTATGGGGGGTTAGAGGAAGATAGGGGGTTATGTGGGGTTAGGGGGTTATGGGGGTTAGAGTAATTTAGGGGGTTATGGGGTTGGGGGTTATGGGTGTTAGAGGAATTTAGGGGGTTTATGGGGTTGTGGGTTATGGGAGGTTAGGAGGTTAGGGGGTTAGGGTAGGGTTAAGCGGGTTATAGGAGGGTTAGGTGGTTAGGGGAGGTTTAGGGGAGTTAGGAGGTTATGGGATGGTTAGGAGGTTAAGGGGTAGTTAGTGGGGTTAGGGGAGGTTAGCACATAGGGTTATTGGAGGAGGGTAAGGTCCCTGAACACTATATGTTACTAGTGTTTAACATGTGTGTATGTGTTCTATCTAGGAGGAACCTGTGTGGTGAACCCTACAGATCTGTTCTGCTCTGTCCCCGGCCGTCTGTCCCTCCTGAGCTCAACCTCTAAATATAAAGTCACCATTGCTGAGGTAACAGATAGTCCTACTGCTATAGTCCTTACGCCTCTCGCCTCCAGAGTGTCTCAACGCCTCACATTGAATAACAGATAGTTCTGGGAGGAATATTGCATTGAATAACAGAGGTACAGACACACTGCTATTAGCTCATAGAAACACACTGGCACACAGACATGCACACTCACACAAACACAAACAAACACACGGACACACACACTCAATAGTACTAAACATTTTGAAGCTAAACATTTATATAATTTCGAAGACTCAAATGATATCAAAAACATGAATAATGGAGTACTGCTATTAGCCCATAGAAACACAATGAATAACAGATAGTCCTTACTGCTATTAGAAACACATTGAATAACAGATAGTCCTTACTGCTATTAGAAACACAATGAATAACAGATAGTCCTTACTGCTATTAGAAACACATTGAATAACAGATAGTCCTTACTGCTATGAGAGACACATTGAATAACAGATAGTCCTTACTGCTATTAGAAACACATTGAATAACAGATAGTCCTTACTGCTATTAGCTCATAGAAACACATTGAATAACATATAGTCCTTACTGCTATTAGCTCATAGAAACACATTGAATAACAGAGTCCTTACTGCTATTAGCCCATAGAAACACAATGAATAACAGATAGTCCTTACTGCTATTAGAAACACATTGAATAACAGATAGTCCTTACTGCTATTAGCCCATAGAAACACAATGAATAACAGATAGTCCTTACTGCTATTAGAAACACATTGAATAACAGATAGTCCTTACTGCTATTAGCCCATAGAAACACATTGAATAACAGATGGTCCTTACTGCTATTAGTCATTGAATAACAGATAGTCCTTCATTGGTCATTGAATAAAACAGTCCTTACTCTAGCATTGAATCAGATGTTACCTTTCACATTGAATAACAGATGGGTTGTCATTGAATCATGGTCTGAATAAAAACCTCTCTAGCTCTGTTACCTATTAGCTTCACTGCAGATGGGCTGTCTCATGGTCTGATAAACACCTCTCAGATGGGCTGTCTAAACACATTGAATGTCCTTACAGATGGGTTGTCTGATAAACACCTCTCAGATGGGCTGTCTCATGAATAACATGGTCTGATAAACACCTCATTGAATCAGATGGGCTGTCTCATGGTCTGATAAACACCTCTCTAGCTCTGTTACCTTTCACTGCAGATGGGCTGTCTCATGGTCTGATAAACACCTCTCTAACTCTGTTACCTTTCACTGCAGATGGGCTGTCTCATGGTCTGATAAACACCTCTCTAGCTCTGTTACCTTTCACCGCAGATGGGTTGTCTCATGGTCTGATAAACACCTCTCTAGCTCTGTTACCTTTCACCGCAGATGGGCTGTCTCATGGTCTGAGAAACACCTCCCTAGCTCTGTTACCTTTCACCGCAGATGGGCTGTCTCATGGTCTGATAAACACCTCTCAGATGGGCTGTCTCATGGTCTGATAAACACCTCTCAGATGGGCTGTCTCATGGTCTGATAAACACCTCTCTAGCTCTGTTACCTTTCACTGCAGATGGGCTGTCTCATGGTCTGATAAACACCTCTCTAACTCTGTTACCTTTCACTGCAGATGGGCTGTCTCATGGTCTGATAAACACCTCTCTAGCTCTGTTACCTTTCACCGCAGATGGGTTGTCTCATGGTCTGAGAAACACCTCCCTAGCTCTGTTACCTTTCACCGCAGATGGGCTGTCTCATGGTCTGATAAACACCTCTCTAGCTCTGTTACCTTTCACCGCAGATGGGCTGTCTCATGGTCTGATAAACACCTCTCTAGCTCTTTTACCTTTCACTGCAGATGGGCTGTCTCATGGTCTGATAAACACCTCTCTAGCTCTGTTACTTTTCACCGCAGATGGGCTGTCTCATGGTCTGATAAACACCTCTCAGATGGGCTGTCTCATGGTCTGATAAACACCTCACTAGCTCTGTTACCTTTCACCGCAGATGGGCTGTCTCATGGTCTGATAAACACCTCTCTAGCTCTGTTACCTTTCACCGCAGATGGGCTGTCTCATGGTCTGATAAACACCTCTCTAGCTCTTTTACCTTTCACTGCAGATGGGCTGTCTCATGGTCTGATAAACACCTCTCTAGCTCTGTTACCTTTCACCGCAGATGGGCTGTCTCATGGTCTGATAAACACCTCTCAGATGGGCTGTCTCATGGTCTGATAAACACCTCTCAGATGGGCTGTCTCATGGTCTGATAAACACCTCTCAGATGGGGTAGATATAGGTAGATGCGTGGATTGAGATTTTTTATTGATTTATTTCACCTTTATTTAACAAGGTAGGCAAGTTGAGAACACCTTTATTTAACCAGGTAGGCTAGTTGAGAACACCTTTATTTAACCAGGTAGGCTAGTTGAGAACACCTTTATTTAACAAGGTAGGCAAGTTGAGAACAAGTTCTCATTTACAAATGCGACCTGGCCAAGATAAAGCAAAGCAGTTTGACAGATACAACGACACAGAGATGCATCCAATGCAAAACGGGGCGGCATGGTAGCCTAATGGTTAGAGAGTTGGACTAGGAACCGGAAGGTTGCAAGTTCAAACCCCCGAGCTGACAAGGTACTAATCTGTCGTCCTGCCTCTGAACAGGCAGTTAAACCACTGTTCCTAGGCCGTCATTGAAAATAAGAATGTGTTCTTAACTGACTTGCCTAGTTAAATAAAGGTAAAATAAAATATATAAAAAACAAATACAGATATCTGCCAGATTTGAACGTTAACCCTAATGCTAATTACATTACCGCGGACATTGACTTCAGGGGGTTAATTAATATGTTAATTATTTTAACGAGATGATAGTATATTTTATTTTATTGCTGTGATAATCTATTTTAATGCAGAGCTAAGTCTAAGAATGGTGGTCGTTGTCTGAGAGAGAAGTTGGATCGACTGGGACTCAACCTGCCAGCTGGACGGAGAAAAGCTGCCAATGTTACACTCCTCACCTCTCTGGTGGAAGGTAGGAATAACTGATCACTCTATCAATCTGGACCACCTAATATAACTCCTCACCTCTCTGGTGGAAGGTAGGAATAACTGATCACTCTATCAATCTGGACCACCTAATATAACTCCTCACCTCTCTGGTGGAAGGTAGGAATAACTGATCCCTCAATCAATCTGGACCACCTAATATAATTCACCCCTCTATCAACCTAGACCTTCTAAAAAAACTCATGCCTCTATTTACCTACACCTAATACAACTCATCCCTCTATTAATCTACACCTTCCAAAAAACCTCAACCCTCTATCAATTTACACCTAATAAAATGTATTCCTCTGTCGATCTACATCTTCTAGGAAAATTCTCCCCTCTATCAATCTACACCTAATAAAACTCACCCCTCTATCAATCTACATCTTCTAATAAGACTCATCGCTCTATCAATCTAAACCTAATAAAACACTTCCCTCTACCAATCTACACCTTCTAATAAAACACTTCCCTCTAACAATCTACACCTTCTAATAAAACACTTCCCTCTACCAATTTACACCTTCTAATAAAACTCATCGCTCTGTCAATAGAAACCTAATAAAACTTAACCATCTATCACTATAGACCTCTTAATTAAACTCAAACCGCTATCCATCTACTCATTCTAATAAAACTAGTCCCTATGTCAATCTACACCTAATCAAACTCATCCCTCTATAAATCTGGACCTACTAATAAAACTCATTCATTTAACAATCTACCCCTCTTAATAAAACTCATCCCTCTTTCAATCTACTCATTCTAATATGACTATGAAAGGATGAGGTCATCCCACTATCAATCTACACCCCGAATACAACTCATCCCTCTATCAATCTATACCTAATAAAACTCAGCCTTCTATCAATCTACACTTAATAAATCTAATCCTTTTATCAATCTGCACTTAATTCAACTCATCCCTCTATCAATCTATACCTCCTAATAAAACTCATCCCTCTACCAATCTACACCTTCTAATAAAACACTTCCCTCTACCAATCTACACATTCTAATAAAACACTTCCCTCTACCAATCTACACCTTCTAATACAACACATCCCTCTACCAATCTACACCTTCTAATAAAACACCTCCCTCTACCAATCTACACCTTCTAATAAAACACATCCCCCTACCAATCTACACCTTCTAATAAAACACATCCCCCTACCAATCTACACCTTCTAATAAAACTCATCCTTATATCATTCTACACCTCCAAATTAAAATAATCTCTCTATCAATATGCACCTTTAAAACCCATGACTCTTTCAATCAACTCATTCTGATAAATCTCATCCCTCTATCAATCTACACCTAATACATCTCATCCCTCTATCAATCTGCACTTAATACAACTCATCCCTCTATCAATCTATACCTCCTAATAAAACTCATCCCTCTATCAATCTGGACCTCATAATAAAACTCATCCCTCTATCAATCTACTCATTCTGATAAATCTCATCCCTCTATCAATCTGCACCTAATACAAAAATAATAATAATATATGCCATTTAGCAGACGCTTTTATCCAAAGCGACTTACAGTCATGTGTGCATACATTCTACGTATGGGTGGTCCTGGGGATCGAACCCACTACCCTGGCGTTACAAGCGCCATGCTCTACCAACTGAGCTACAATCCTTCAATCAATCTGTACCTCCTAATAAAACTCATCCCTCTATCAATCTGCACCTAATAAATCTCATCCCTCTATCAATCTATACCTCCTAATAAAACTCATCCCTCTATCAATCTGTACCTCCTAATAAAACTCATCCCTCTATCAATCTACACCTAATACATCTCATCCCTCTATCAATCTGCACTTAATACAACTCATCCCTCTATCAATCTGGACCTCATAATAAAACTCATCCCTCTATCAATCTACACCTCCTAATAAAACTCATCCCTCAATCTACACATTGACATCTACACCTCCTAATACAACTCACCACTCTATACATTTACACCTCATAATACATCCAATCCTCCTTCATTCGACACCTAATAAAACTCATCCCTCTGTCAATCTACTCTATCTAATTAAACTCATCCCCCTATAAAGCTGTACCGAATAAAACTCACCCCTCTATCAATCTGAACCTCCTAATACATCTCACCCCTCTATCAATCTACACCTCCTAATACAACTAATCCCTCAATCTACACCTCCGAATAAAATTCATCCCCATATCAATCTACACCTTCTAATAAAACTCATCACTACATCAATCTACACCTTTGAATAAAACTCATCCCTCTGTCAGTATACACCTAATAAAACTCGCCCCTCGATTCAATACACAGCTCCTAATAAAACTAATCCCTCAATCAATCTAGACCTAATAAAACTCAGCCTTCTATCAATCTACATCTAATAAAACACATCCCTCTAACAATCTACACCTTCTAATAAAACTGACCCCTCTATCATTCTGGACCTCCTAATAAAACTCATCCCTCAATCAAACTACACCTCCTAATACATCTCATCCCTCTGTCAATCTGGACCTCCTAAAATAACTCATTATTCTATCAAATTACACCTCCTAATAAAACTCATCCCTCAATCAATCTACACCTCCTAATAAAAGTCATCATTCTATCACGGTCCTTCTGTAGCTCAGTTGGTAGTGCATGGCGTTTGTAACGCCAGGGTAGTGGGTTCGATCCCCGGGACCACCCATACGTAGAATGTATGCACACATGACTGTAAGTCGCTTTGGATAAAAGTGTCTGCTAAATGGCATATATTATCAATCTAAACATTCTAATTAAACTCCTCAATCTACACCTCCTAATAAAAGTCATCATTCTATCAATCTAAACATTCTAATTAAACTCATCTCTCTATCAATCTGCACCTCCTAATACATTTCATCCCTCAATCTATCTGCACCTCCTAATACATCTCAACCCTCAATCAATCTAGACATCCTGACTATCAATCTACACCTCATAACAAAACACGACCCTCTATCAAGCTACACCCGATAAAACTCACCCCTCAGTCAAACTACACCTCCAAATAAATTTCATCCCTCAGTCAATCTAGACCTCCTAATTAGACTAATCCCTCTATCAATCTACACCTTCTAATACAACTCATCCCTCTATCAATCTGGATCTCTTAATTAAACTCATCCACCTATAAATCTACACCTCATAATAAAACTCAAAGCTCTATCAATCTACACCTTCTAATACAACTCTTCCGTCTATCATTCGAAATCAAATAAAACATCCCACTATACCTTCAAATAAAACTAGCACCTTAACAACTCATTCCTCTATCAATCTACACCTAATACAACTCATCGCTCTATCAATCTGAACCTCCTAATAAATCTCATTCCTCCATCAATCTACACCTTCTTATAAAACTCATCCTTCTATCAATATACACCCCATAATACAACTCATCCCTCTATCAATCTACACCTAATCTAACTCATCCCTCGATCAATCTGGAACTCCTAATAAAACTCATCCCTCCATCAATCTACACCTTCTTAAAAACTCATCCCTCTATTAATCTACACATAGTAAAACTCCTCCTTCTGTCAATCTACAACATCTAATAAAACTCATCCCTCCATCAATACACACCTAATGAAACTCATCCCTCTATCAAAATACAATGAATATAACTTATCCCTCTATCTACATCTTCCATTAAAACCCTTCCCTCTATCAATCTACACCTGATAAAACTCATCCCTCAAACAATTTAGACCTAATAAAAATAATCCCTCTATCAATCTATACGTTCTAATAAAACTCATCCCTCTATCAATCTACACCTGATAAAACTCATCCCTCAAACAATTTAGACCTAATAAAACTCATCCCTCTATCAATCTGGACTTCCAAGTAAAAGTTATCCCTCTATCAATCTACATCTTCCATTAAAACTATTAAATCTCATCCCTCATCCCTATATTAATCCATTAAATCTCATCCCTCTATTAATCTGCACCTTAACAACTCATCCCTCTTTCAAGCTACACCTCCTAATACAAATCATCCCTCTATCAATCTGGACCTCCATGTAAAATTCTTCCCTCTATCAATCTGGACATCCTAATAAAACCCATCCATCCACCAATCTACACCTTCAAACCAAACTCATCCCTCCATCAATCTACACCTTCTTATGAAACTCATTCCTATATCAATCTACACCTCCAAATACAACTCACCCCTCTATCAATTTACACCTCCTAATAAATGTCATCCCTCCATCAATCTACATCGTTTTATACAACTCATCCCTCTATCAATCTAGACCTCTTAAATATCTTTCTACACCTCCTAATAAAACTCATTTCCTTATTATCTACACCTAATACAACTCATCCCTATATCAATATACATCTAATACAACTAAATCAGTCTGGACCTCCTAATAAATCTCATCCTTAAATCAATTTACACCTTCTATTAAAACTCATCCCTCTATTGTATCTAAACCTCTGAATAAAAATAATCTCTGTCAATCTGCACCTTTAAAGCCCATGACTATCAATCTACTCATTCTGATATATATCATCCCTCTATCAATCTGCACCTAATACAACTCATCCCTCAATCAATCTACACCTTCTAATAAAACACATCCCTCTACCAATCTACACCTCCTAATAAAACTCATCCCTCTATCAATCTCAACCTTCTCATAAAACTCATCCCTCTATCAATCTACACCTTCTAATTATATTCATCCCTATATCAATCTACACCTTCTAATTATACTCACCCCTCTATCAACCTACACCTTCATATTTTACTCATCCCTATATCAATATTCTCCTCCTAATAAAATATGTTTGTGTGTGTACGTGTACGTGTGTGTTTGTGTAGGTGAGGCGCTCCACCTGGCTAGAGACTTTGGTTATACGTGTGAGACAGAGTTTCCTACCAAGGCAGCAGGAGAACACCTAGCCAGACAACACAATGAACCCAAGGAGACCAGTGGGCGCAAGAAGATGGTACTGGCCACCAAGTAAGACACACACACACACACATATATATATATATTGAACTCTTAACCACTAACCTCTTACCTTTTCCCTGTGACATTTAGGCAGATCTGTAAAGAGTTCCAGGACCTGTTGAGTCAGGACCGTTCTCCTCTTGGCTCCTCCAGACCCACACCTATACTGGACCTGGATATACAGAGACACCTCACACACTTCAGGTACATGCACACACACACACACGCGCACACACACACACACACACACACACACACACACACACACACACACACACACACACACACACACACACACACACACACACACACACACACACACACACACACACACACACACACACACACACACACACACACACACACACACACACACACACACAATCTTCAGCTGTTCTGAGCTGCCCTTCACAATGTAATTTGACCCCACATGAACCATGACAGTATCAGCCCCCAGTGACTGACTCACAGCCTCGGGAAGCAACCTGGTGATATCCTGAACTTTGACCCCACGTGAACCATGACAGTATCAGCCCCGGTGACTGACTCACAGCCTCGTGAAGAAACCTGGGGACTTTTGCCTGAAGAAAACACAAAGTCTTTGCCCCAGGTACAGATATATGCCTCACCATTGAACTCCCTATCACAATAGCCAGAATGATCTGTCGTGTCTTGAAGCAGATTGTGAGGCCAGAGCCAGAACTCACCTGAGAAGAGGGCTGCAAAAGGACAGAGTTCTGATCCAGAGAGTGGTGGTTCAGGCTGTGTGCAGGACACAACAACCAAAAGGACAGAGTTCTGATCCAGAGAGTGGTGGGTCAGGCTGTGTGCAGGACACAACAGCCAGAAGGACAGAGCTCTGGTCCAGAGAGTGGTGGTTCAGGCTGTGTGCAGGTTCAGGCTGCGGGGCGGCAGGGTGGTCTAGTGATTAGAGCATTGGACTAGTAATCGGAAGGTTGCAAGTTCAAATCCCCGAGCTGACAAGGTACAAATTTGTCGTTCTGCCCTTGAACAGGTAGTTAACCCACTGTTCCTACGCCATCATTGAAAATAAGAATTTGTTCTTAACTGACTTGCCTGGTAAAATACATTTTAAATTGTAAAAAATTACCCTCACCTGGAGTCCAACAAGGAGCATCCATTTACACTCACCTGGAGTCCAACAAGGAGCAGCTATTTACACTCACCTGGAGTCCAACAATGAGCAGCTATTTACACTCACCTGGAGTCCAACAAGGAGCATCCATTTCCTGGTTCTAGCTAGTAGAGAGGTGCAGTGGGGAAACTGATCATAGTCCTATTAGGATCCTCTTGGATGATTTGATAGTCTCATAGAATCCTTATTCAGGTCATAATAATCCTTTCTTTACCTGCATCAAGTTCCATCGGATCGTGACAACAACGAATATGTGGCAGATTATACAGTTAATAGCATGCGACACCCCAGCAGATTGAATATGAGTTTTAACATCTGCAGGCCAACAGTCCAAGGGAACAAACATTTTCCGGCTCCACCGCGGACACCTGCACAACAGTGTTGTTTGTCTTTGGTTGAATGTGAAGAGCGTTGAATGTGAAGAGTGAGAGAGAAGTGCAGGGGGGGCAGGTGATGTCTGGGTCAGCTGTCAGTGGCAGGTGGCCGGCTGTTCCTTGCTATGCACCGGCCCGGCTGTGTGTTAATGTTCGGTGTAGCCTCTCAGAGCTGATTTGGGGTGTCCCCAGTGTCTGTCGTCGTGGGGGTGCTTTGCTGCAGGAGGGAGTGGTGCACTTCACAAAATAGATGGTGTCATGAGGAAGGAAAATTATGTGTATATACTGAAGTAACATCTCAAGACATCAGTCAGGAAGTTAAATCTTGGTCGCAAATGTTTCTTCCAAATGGACAATGACCCCAAGCATACTTCCAAAGTTGTGCAAAATGGCTTAAGGACAACAAAGTCAAGGTATTGGAGTGGCCACAACCTTGACCTCAATCCAATAGAACATTTGTGGGCAGAACTGAAAAAGCGTGTGCAAGCAAGGAGGCCTACAAACCTGACTCAGTTACAAAATTGACCCAACTTATTGTGGGAAGCTTGTGGAAGGCTACCCAAAACATTTGACCCAACTTAAACGATTTAAAGGCAATGCTACCAAAAACTAATTCAGTGTATGTAAACGTCTGACCCACTGGGAATGCGATGAAAGAAATAAAAGCTGAAAGAAATAATTCTCTCTACTATTTTTCTGATATGTGAAGTAAACTGGTAATCCTAACTGACCTAAAACAGGGGATTTTTAATAGGATTAAACTGAGTTTAAATGTATTTGGCTAAGGTGTATGTAAACTTCCAACTTCAACTGTATATAGCGTAAACATAGTGTATATATAGTGTCTATATAATATATTTATAATGTCTATATAGTGTGCATATGGTGTCTATATAGTTCATTTATAGCATCTATATTGTGTCCATATCATGTACATAGTGTTAATAGTGTGTATAGAGTGTATATAGTTGGTAATATATTGTATATATAGAGTATATAGTGTGTATAGAGTGTATATAGTGGTAATATATTGTATATATAGAGTATATAGTGTGTATAGAGTGTATATAGTGTTAATATATTGTATATATAGAATATATAGTGTGTATAGAGTGTATATAGTTGGTAATATATTGTATATATAGAGTATATAGTGTGTATAGAGTGTATATAGTGTTAATATAGTGTATATATAGAATATATAGTGTATATATAGAGTATATAGTGTATATAGAGTATATAGTGTGTATAGAGTGTATATAGTTGGTAATATATTGTATATATAGAGTATATAGTGTGTATAGAGTGTATATAGTGTTAATATAGTGTATATATAGAATATATAGTGTATATATAGAGTATATAGTGTATATAGAGTATATAGTGTGTATAGAGTGTATATAGTGTCTATGTAGTTTATTTATGGTGTCTTTAAAATGTCTATATTGTGTCTCTATAGTATATAGCATATAGTGTGTAGTGTGTATATACACATATACATATACACATATACATATATACATATACATATATATATATACACACGCTATATACTATATACTATAGAGACAGAGTATATATATATACACACTACTCTTCAAAAGTTTGGCGTCACTTAGAAATGTCCTTGTTTTTGAAAGAAAAGCACTTTTTTTTGTCCATTAAAATAACATAAAATT
Source organism: Oncorhynchus gorbuscha (assembly GCF_021184085.1). NCBI lineage: Eukaryota > Metazoa > Chordata > Actinopteri > Salmoniformes > Salmonidae > Oncorhynchus > Oncorhynchus gorbuscha. The sequence continues at coordinate 84,250,703 of NC_060186.1, read as the reverse complement.
CATCAGAAATACAGTGTTGACATTGTTAATGTTGTAAATGACTATTGTAGCTGGAAATGGCTGATTTTTAATGGAATATCTACATAGGGGAACAGAGACCCATTATCAGCAACCATCACTCCTGTGTTCCAATGGCATATTGTGTTAGCTAATCCAAGTTTATCATTTTAAAAGGCTAATTGATCATTAGAAAACCTTTTTACAATTATGTTAGCACAGCTGAAAACTGTTGTCCTGAATAAAGAAGCAATAAAACTGGCCTTCTTTAGACTAGTTGGGTATCTGGAGGGAGCATCAGCATTTGTGGGTTCGATTACAGGCACAAAATGGCCAGAAACAAAATACTTTCTTCTGAAACTCATCAGTCTATTCTTGCTCTGAGAAATTAAAGCTATTCCATGCAAGAAATTGCCAAGAAACTGAAGATCTTGTACAACGCCATATACTACTCCCTTCACAGAACAGCGCAAACAGTCTCTAACCAGAATAGAAAGAGGAATGGGAGGCCACGATGCAAATCTGAGCAAAAGGACAAGTACATTAGAGTGTCTAGTTTGAAAGCCTCACAAGTTCTCAACTGGCAGCTTCATTAAATAGTACCCACAAAACACCAGTCTCAACGTCAACAGTGAATATGCGACTCCAGAATGCTGGCCTTCTAGGCAGAGTTGTAGAAAAAAAGCCATAGCTTAGACTGGCCAATAAAAAGAAAAGATTAAGATGGGCAAAAGAACACAGGTACTGGACAGAGAAAGAGTGGGAAAAAGTATTATGGAGAGACAAAGTTTGCGGTGTTCAGATCACAAAGAAGAACATTCATGAGATGCAAAAAAATGAATAGATGCTGGAGGAGTGCTTGACGCCATCTGTCAATCATGGTGGAGGCAATGTGATGGTCTGAGGGTGCTTTGGTGCTGGTAAAGTGGAAGATTTGTACAGGATAAAAGGGATCTTGAAGAAGGAAGGCTATCACTCCATTTTGCAACACCATGCCATACCCTGTGGATGGCACTTAGTTGGAGCCAATTTCCTCCTACAATAGGACATGACCCAAAGCACAGCTCCAAACTATGCAATAACTATTTAGTGAAGAAGCAGTCAGCTGGTATTCTGTCTATAATGGAGTCAATAAACAATCACCGGATCTCATCCCTATTGAGCTGTTGTGGGAGCAGCTTGACCGTATGGTATGTGAGAAGTGCCCATCAAGCCAATCCAACTTGTGGGAGGTGTTTCAGGAAGCATGGGGTGAGATTACATGGGGTCAGATTACCTCAACAAATTGACAACTAGAATGCCAAAGGTCTGCAAGGCTATAATTGCTAAAAATGGAGGATTCTTTGAAGAAAGCAAAGTTTAAAGTACAGAATTATTATTTCAATTTCTAAGTGACCCAAAACTTTTGAACAGTGCCAATATTGTGTCTAAATAATATATATACATATATATACATATACAATATATATATATACAATACATATATATAATATTGTGTCTATATAGTGTCTATATAACGTCTATATAATGTCTATATAGTGTGTATATATGGTATGAATAGTGTCTACATATTGTGCATATAGTGAATATTGTCAGGTGGGTGCAGGAAAGGGACTAGGTGGGGGCAGGAATCAGACGCAGAGAGAGTTCTGAGGTTAAGTGCTTTATTCAGGCACAACAAAATAATAAGCCCAACAAATACAGGGCGCGGGACATACAACGAGACAACCCAAAAACCACAGGGTGCTTAGTTAGTATTTATATAGTGTCTATATCGTGGCTATATAATGTACATATAGTATTTATATAGTGTCTACATGGTGTCTATATAATGTACATATAGTCTTTATATAGTAGCTAAATAATCTATATTTAGTGTAAACATAGTGTATTTTGTACATATAGTGTCTATATACTGTAGATAATATCTATATAGAGTATATATATATATTGTATATGGTGTCTATTTAGTATATATATAATGTCTATATTGTGTATGTAGTGTCGACATACTGTATATCTGTATATACACTACCATCAAACGTTTGGACACAAAGGTTTTTCTTTATTTGTACTTTTTTCTACATTGTAGAATAATAGTGAAGACATCAAAACTATTAAATAACACATATGGAACCATGTAGTAACCCAAAAAGTGTTAAACAAATCACCCTTTGCCTTGATGACAGCTTTGCACACTCTTGGCATTCTCTCAACCACCCTTACGTGGAATACTTTTCCAACACTCTTGAAGGAGTTCCTACATATGCTGAACACTTGTTGGCTGCTTTTCCTTCACTCTTGCATCCTGTAGCACAAACTCAAGAAAGTTATGGGACACTGTAAAGTCCATGGAGAATAAGAGCACGTCCTCCCAGCTGCACACTGCACTGAGGCTAGGAAACACTGTCACCATTGATAAATCCACAATAATTGAGAATTTCAAGAAGCATTTTTCTACAGCTGGCCATGCTTTCCACCTGGCTACCCCTACCCCGGTCAACTGCCCTGCAGCCCCCACAGCAACTCGCCCAAGCCTCCCCATTTCTTCTTCACCCAAATCCAGATAGCTGATGTTCTGAAAGAGCTGCAAAATCTGGACCCCTACAAATTAGCCTGGCTAGACAATATGGACCCTCTCTTTCTAAAATTATCTGCAGAAATGGTTGCAAACCATATTACTAGCCTGTTCAACCTCTTTTTCGTATCGTCTAAGATTCCAAAAGATTTGAAAGCTGACGCGATCATCCCCCTCTTCAAAGGGGGGGACACTCTTGACCCAAACTGCTACATACCTATATCTATCCTACTCTTCCGTTCCAAGGTCTTCGAAAGCCAAGTTAACGACCATTTTGAATCCCACCGTACTCCGCTATGCAATCTGGTTTCAGTGCTGGTCATGTGTGCACCTCAGCCACGCTCAATGTCCTAAACGATATCATAACCGCCATCGATAAGACATTACTGTGCAGCTGTAATCATCGACCTGGCCAAGGCTTTCGACTCTGTCAATCACCACATTCTTATCGGCAGACTCAACAGCATTGGTTTCTCAAATGACTGACTCGCCTGGTTCACCAACTACTTCTCTGATAGATTACAGTGTGTCAAATTGGAGGGCCTGTTGTCCGGACCTCTGGCAGTCTCTATGGGGGTGCCACACGGTTCAATTCTCGTGCCGACTCTTTTCTCTGTTTACATCAATGATGTCGCTCTTGCTGCTGGTGATTCTCTGATCCACCTCTACGCAGACGAAACTATTCTGTATACTTCTGGCCCTTTTTTGGATACTGTGTTAACTAACCTGCAGACGAGCTTCAATGCCATACAGCTCTCCTTCTGGGGCCTCCAACTGCTCTTAAATGCAAGTAAAACTAAATGCATGCAACCGATCGCTGCCCACACCTGCCCGCCTGTCCAGCATCACTACTCTGGACAGTTCTGACTTAGAATATGTGGACTGCAAATACCTAGGTGTCTGGCTAGACTGTCAACTCTCCTTCCAGGCTCACATTATTATCTCCAATCCAAAATTAAATCTAGAATCGGCTTCTTATTTCGTAACGAAGCATCCTTCACTCATGCTGCCAAACATACCCTCGTAAAACTGACCATCCTACTGATCCTCGACTTTGGCAATGTAATTTACAAAATAGCCTCCAACACTCTACTCAACCAATTGGATGCAGTCTATCACAGTGCCATCCGTTTTGTCACCAAAGCCGCATAAACTACCCACCACTGCGTCCTGTACACTCTCTTTGACTGGCCCTCGCTTCAAACTCGTCGCCAAACCCACTGGCTCCAGGTCATCTACAAGTGTTTGCTAGGTATATCCCCGCCTTATCTCAGCTCACTGGTCACCATATCTGCACCCAATCATAGCACGCGCTCCAGTAGGTACATCTCACTTGTCTCCCCCAAAGCCAATTCCCCCTTTGGTCACCTTTCCTTCCAGTTCTCTGCTGCCAATGACTGGAACGAACTGCAAAAATCACTGAAGCTGGAGACTCATATCTCCCTCACTAGCTTTAAGCACCAGCTGTCAGAGCAGCTCATAGATCACTGCACCTGTATATAGTCCATCTGTAAATAGCCCATCCAACTACCTCATCCAGATACTGTATTTATTTATCTTGCTCATTTGCACTCCAGTATTTCTACTTGCACATCATCATCTGCTCATCTATCACTCCAGTGTTTAAAAGGTATATTGTAATTACTTCGCCACCATGGCCTATTTATTATCTTACCTCTTTTGCACACACTGTATATATACTTTTTCTACTGTATTATTGACTGTATGTTTTGTTTATTCCATGTGTAACTCTGTGTTGTTGTATGTGTCGAACTGCTTTGCTTTATCTTGGCCAGGTCCAAGTTGTAAATGAGAACTTGTTCTCAACTAGCCTACCTGGTAAAATAAAGGTGAAATAAACATAAATAAACTCTGTGGTCCAACTCATTCCAAACCATCTCAATTGGGTTGAGAACGGGTGATTGTAGAGGCCAGGTCATCTGATGCAGCACTCATCACTATCCTTCTTGGTCAAATAGCCCTTACACAGTCTGGAGGTGTGTTGGGTCATTGTCCTGTTAAAAACCAAATGATCGTCACACTAAGAGCAAACTGGATGGGATGGTGTATTGCTGCAGTATGCTGTGGTTGCCATGCATGTTAATTGTGCCTTGAATTCAAAATAAATCACAGACAGTGTCACCATCAAAGCATCCCCACACCATCACACCTTCTCCTCCATGCTTCACGGTGGGAACCACACACCTCCTCCTCCATGCATCATGGTGGGAACCACACATGCATAGATGATCCGTTCACCTACTCTGCATCTCATAAAGACACAGACATCATTAAAGCACCATCACACCTCCTCCTCCATGCTTCACGGTGGGAACCATAGATGATCCGTTCACCTACGCTGCGTCTCATAAAGACACGGCAGTTGGAACCAGAAATCTCAAACTTGGACTCATCAGACCAAAGGACAGATTTCCACCTGTCTAATGTCCATTGCTCGTGTTTCTTGGCCCAAGCAAGTATCTTCTTCTTATTGGTGTCCTTTAGCAGTGGTTTCTTTGCAGCAATTCGGCCATGAAGGCCTGATTCACACAGTCTCCTCTGAATAGGTGATGTTGAGATGTGTCCGTTACTTTTATTTGCGCTGCAATTTCTGAGGCTGATAACTCTAATGAACTTATCCTCAACAGCAGAGGTAACTCTAATGAACTTATCCTCAACAGCAGGGGTAACTCTAATGAACTTATCCTCAACAGCAGGGGTAACTCTAATGAACTTATCCTCAACAGCAGGGGTAACTCTGGGTCTTCCTTTCCTGTGGCGGTCATCATTAGAGCCAGTTTCATCATTGCGCTTGATGTTTTTTGCTACTGCACTTGAAGAAACGTTCAATGTTCTTGACATTTTCCACATGGACTGGCCTTCTTGTCTTTAAACTTCTTGCGACTCCAAACCCGTATCCGGGAGCGTAATCATAGCCTCAAGCTCATTATCATAAAGCAACCATAACGTTTCCTATTCATGAAAATCGCAAATGAAATGAAATAAATATATTGAAACACAAGCTTAGCCTTTTGTTAACAACACTGTCATCTCAGATTTTCAAAGTATGCTTTCAACCAAAGCTACACAAGCATTTGTGTAAGAGTATTGATAGCCTAGCATAGCATTAAGCCTAGCATTCAGCAGGCAACATTTTCACAAAAACAAGAAAAGCATTCAAATAAAATAATTTACCTTTGAAGAACTTCAAATGTTTTCAATGACGAGAATCTCAGTTAGATAGCAAATGTTCATTTTTTCCAAAAAGATTATTTGTGTAAGAGAAATAGCTCCGTTTTGTTCATCACGTTTGGCTAAGAAAAAAAAAACGAAAATGCAGTCACTTACAACGCCAAACTTTTTTCCAAATTAGCTCCATAATATCGACAGAAACATGGCAAACGTTGTTTAGAATCAATCCTCAAGGTGTTTTTCACAATTCTATTCGATGAAAAATCATTCCTGGCAGTCGGTTTGTCATCAGAGGCAAACGGAAAAATACTGCAGCTGGAGATTACGCAATAATTGCGACGGAGGACACCAAGCGACCACCTGGTAGATGTAGTCTCTTATGGTCAATCTTCCAAATGATATGCCTACAAATATGTCACAATGCTGCAGACACCTTGGGGAAAACATGGAAAACGTAAGCTAACTCCTAGCTCCTCCACAGCCACATAAGGAGTCATTGCCATGAGGCGGTTTTAAAAAATGCGGCACTTCCTGATTGGATTTTTATCTGGGTTTTTTCTGTAAGATCAGTTCTGTGGCACATATCTTTGCAGTTTTGGAAACGTCAGAGTGTTTTCTTTCCAAAGCTGTCAATTATATGCATAGTCGAGCATCTTTTCGTGACAAAATATCTTGTTTTTCATCTCAAAATTAAAATAGCGCCCCCTAGTTATAAAAGGTTAAAATAATGATGGACTGTCATTGCTCTTTGCTTATTTGAGCTGTTCTTGCCGTAATATGGACTTGGTCTTTTGCCAAATAGAGCTATCTTCTGTATATCACCCCTACCTTGTCACAACACAACAGATTGTCTCAAACGCATTAAGAATCCAGTCCAAATAAATACTTCGCATAATTCAAGTAAAAGACACATCTCAACATCAACTGTTCAGAGGAGAATGTGTGAATCAGGCCTTCATGGCCGAATTTCTGCAAAGAAACCACTTCTAAAAGACACCAATAAGAAGAAGAGACTTGGTTGGGACAAGAAACATGAGCAATGGACAGTAGACCTGTGGAAATCTGTCCTTTGGTCTGATGAGTCCAAGTTTAAGATTTCTGGTTCCAACCACTGTGTCTTTGTGAGATGCAGAGTAGGTGAACGGATGATCTCCACATGTTTGGTTCCCACCGTGAAGCACGGAGGAGGAGGTGTGGTGGTGCTTTAATGATGACTCTGTCTGTGATGTATTTAGAATTCAAGGCACACTTGGCCAGCATGGCTAACATAGCATTCTGCCGTGATACACCATCTCATCTGGTTTGCTCTTAGTGGGACTATCATTTGTTTTTCAACAGGACAATGACCCAACACACCTCCAGGCTGGGAAAGGGATATTTGACCAAGAAGGAGATTGATTGAGTGCTGCATCAGATGACCTGGCCTCCATGACCCAACCTCAACCCAATTGAGATGGTTTGGGATGAGTTGGACCGCAGGGAGGAAAAGTAGTCAACAAGTGCTCAGCATATGTGGGAACTCCTTCAAGACTGGTGGAAAAGCATTCTAGGTGAAGCTGGTTTAGAGAATGGCAAGAGTGTGCAAAGCTGTCATCATAGCAAACGGTGGCTACATTGAATAATGTAAAATATATTTTGATTTCATCAACACTTTTTCGGTTAATACATGTGTCATTTCATAGTTTGTCTTCACTATTATTCTGAAATGTAGAAAATAGTAAAAAATAAAGAAAAACCCTTGAATCAGTAGGTGTGTCCAAACTGTATAGATACTGTATATCTATAGTGTTTGTATAGTGTGTGTCGTGTCTGCATAGTGTCTATAGTGTATTTATAATGTATATATAGTGTATATTGTGTATATTGTGTCTATATAGTGTACAGTGCATTCGGAAATGATTCAGGCCTTATTCTAAAATAGATTAAATTAAAAAAACATCCTCATCAATCTACACACAGTACCCCATAATGGCAAAGTGAAAACAGGATAGAATAAATGTTTGCAAATGTATTGAAAGTAAAAAACACAATTACCTTTATTACATCAGTATTCAGATCCTTTGCTATGAGACTCGAAATTGAGCTCAGGTGCATCCTGTTTCCATTGATCAACCTTGAGATGTTTCTACAACTTGATTGGAGTCCACGTGTGGAAAATTCAATTGATTAGACATGATCTGGAAAGGCACACAACTGTCTATATAAGGTACCACAGTTGACAGCGCATATGAGAGCAAGCCAGAGCCAAGCCATGAGGTGGAAAGAATTGTCCGTAGGGCTCCGAGACAGGATTGTGTCGAGGCAATCATCTGGGGATGGGTACCAAAACATTTATTCAGCGTTGAAGGTCCCCAAGAACACAGTAGCCTCCATCATTCTTAAATGGAAGAAGTTTGGAACCACCAAGACTCTTTCTAGAGGAGTAAAAGGCCTTGGTCAGGAAGGTGACCAATAACCCGATGGTCACTCTGACAGAGAAACTCGTTTCAAATGGTCTGAGTCCTTTAGGAGCCTTTTGGCAAACTCCAAGCTTGCTATCATGTGCCTTTTACCGAGGAGTGGCTTCTGTCTGACCCCTCTACCATAAGGTCCTGATTGGTGGAGTGCTGAAGAAATGTTTGTCCTTCTGGAAGGTTCTCCCATCTCCACAGAGGAACTCTGGAGCTCTATCAGAGTGACAATTGGGTCACCTACCTGACCAAGGCCCTTCTCCCCCGATTGATCAGTTAGGCTGGGTGGCCAGCTCTAAGAACAGTGTTAGCGGTTCCAAACTTTTTACATTTAAAAATAATGGAAGCCACTGTGTTCTTGGGGACGGTCAATGCTGCAGATTTTTTTTAAGTACCCTTCCCCAGATCTGTGCCTCGACACAATCCTGTCTCGGGGCTCTACAGACAATTCCTTCGACCACATGGCTTGGTTTTTGTTCTGACATGCACTGTCAACTGTGGGACCTTAAATAGACAGTTGTGTGCATTTCCAACTCATATCCAATCAATTGAATTTACCACAGGTGGACTCCAATCAAATTGTAGAAACATCTCAAGGATGATAAATGGAAACAGGATGCACCTGAGCTCAATTTTGAGTCTCATAGCAAAGGGTCTGGATACTTTAGATTTTTAATACATTTGCAAAACTGCTCTGTCATTGTGGGCTATTGTGTGTAGATTGAGGATAAAAAATGATTTAATCCATTTCAGAATAAGGTTGTAACGTAACAAAATGTGGAAAATGAGAAGTGGTCTGAATACTTTCAGAATGCAATGTATAGTGTATATATAATGTATATAATGTCTATCTATATATGTAGTGTATATTTATGTCTTCATGTGTTTGTGTTCTCCAGTCTGATCACCCATGGATTCGGGACTCCGGCAGTGTGCGCGGCTCTCAGCACCTTCCAGACCGTTCTTAGTGAGATGCTCAACTTCCTGGATAAACATTCTGCAGCCGGGAACCCTGGGAAAACCTCTGGTCAGGAGACTGAAAAGACCGGAACTGTCCGGAAAACCAGCGAGCTGCTCAATAAAGACGGCAAAGCTGAAAAGACAGAGTAGCCCTTTTCCTGTGCTGTGCAGTGTATGTGCCTGTGTTTGTCATGGTTGGATCCCTGGGAGGAGGAGCTCATCTCTGTGGAGACTGACAGAGACATTTATTCATTCTGAACAACAGGAAGTAGAGATAGGGACTTCTGGTCAGCGCCATCTGGGAGTCAAAGGGAGAGGAGCGGGGTACACATGTACACACACAAACACATACACACAGAACGTTCTCCCTTCAGTCTCCACCTGAACAGTGCAATTAATGCCATTATGTTGTTTAACGTTTTAGAACCAAGAGACTGGGGTCTGGGTTCACTATGTTGGTGAGAGTGTGAGACTGGGTTCACTATGTTGGTGAGACTGGGTTCACTATGTTGGTGAGACTGTGAGACTGGGTTCACTATGTTGGTGAGAGTGTGAGACTGGGTTTACTATGTTGGTGAGAGTGTGAGACTGGGTTTACTATGTTGGTGAGAGTGTGAGACTGGGTTCACTATGTTGGTGAGAGTGTGTGTGTGTGTGTGTGTGTGTGTTCATGTGCCTGTGCTTGTGTGTGTGTGCCTGTGTGTGTGTGCGTGTGTGTGAGTCCAGATTTCTGAGACTCTGCCATTTTGTAAAGGTGACTATTCAGTTACCATGGAAACATTTTGTTGTGCATGTCTATCTTTGTACACTCCCCAGAACTACAATTATGATACAAGCTCTTTGACCCTTCATAAACATTTGTATAGATATATATATAAATATTTAAATAACTTTTCTTGTAGGCTTTGAATTACATATACTGTATGTTAAAACCATACCTTCTAAAATACCTGTGTTCAATAAAAACTATTGATACATGTTCCTTCCTACTAGTTCCTGTGTAGTGTGTGGGTCAATCAATACACACACACGCACATAATTGCATACAACAAAATATATACGAACATGTGGTATCGTATAATAACAGATCCTGGATGTGAACCCCTTTTTTAGAATATAAACAGTTGATTGAATACTCATCGGAAGAACTTCTGAAAAGGACAAACATGAAGAATGAAGACCTGACAGCAGTTCCCCAGGAGAAAGATAGCTAGCATGATTTTAGCTGATTAAATTAAATCAACAAAATGAAATGACATTTAATTAAAGTATTCAGACCCTTTAGTCAGTACTTTGTTGATTCACCTTGGCAGCAATTACAGCCTCGAGTCTTCTTGGGTATGACGCTACAAGCTTGACACACCTGTATTTGGGAAGTTTCTCCCATTCTTCTCTGCAGATCCTCTCCAGCTCTGTCAGGTTGGATGGAGAGAGTTGCTGCAAAGCTATTTTCATGTTTCTCCAGAGATGTTCGATCGGTTTCAAGTTCAGGCTCTGGCTGGGACAATCAAGGACATTCAGAGACCTGTCCGGAAGCCACTCTTGCGTTGTCTTGGCTGTGTGCTTAGGGTCGTTGTCCTGTTGGAAGGTGAACCTTTGCTCCAGTCTGAGGTCCTGAGCACTCTTGAGAAGGTTTTCATCAAGGATTGCTCTATACTTTCCTCTGTTCATCTATTCCTCAATCCTGACTAGTCTCCCAGTCCATGCCACTGCAAAACATCTCCACAGCATGATGCTGCCACCACCATGCTTCACCGTAGGGATGGTGCTAGGTTTCCTCCAGACGTGACGCTTGGCATTCAGGCCAAAGAGTTCAATCTTGGTTTCATCAGACCAGAGAATCATGTGTCTTTTACTGAGGAGTGGCTGGCCAATCTACCATTAAGGTCTGATTGGTGGAGTGCTGTGGAGATGGAAGAACCTTCCAGAAGGACTACCATCTCCACAGAGGAACTCTAGAGCTCTGTCAGAGTGACCATCGGGTTCTTTGTCACCTCCCTGACCAAGGCCCTACTCCCCGATTGCTCAGTTTGGCCAGGAGTCCAGCTCTAGAAACAGTTTTAGTGGTTCCAAACTTCTTCTATTTAAGAATGATGGAGGCCACTATATTATTGGGAACCTTCAATGCTACAGACCATTTTTGGTACCCTTCCCCAGATCTGTGCCTCGACACAATCCTGTCTCAGATCTCTACGGACAATTCCTTCAAACTCATGGCTTGGTTTTTGCTCTGACATGCACTGTCAACTGTGGGACCTTATATGTACAGGTGTGTGCTTTTCCAAATCATGTTGAATCAATTGAATTTACCACAGGTCAACTCCAGTCAAGTTGTAGAAATATCTCAAGGATAATCAATTGAAACAGGCTATACCTGAGCTCAATTTCAAGTCTCATAGCAAAGGGTCTGAATACTTATCCAAATAAGGTATTTCTGTTTATTATTTTTTTTAAATCAGCAACATTGATCAGAAACTGTTTTGTATGGGGTATTGTGAGTATATGGTGGATGATTTTTTATTTATTTAGTCCACATTAGAATAAGGCTATAACGTAACAAAATTTAGGAAAAGTCAAGGGGTCTGAATACAGATAGGCAGGCAGATAGGCAGATAGATAGATAGGCAGATAGATAGATAGGCAGATAGATAGATAGGCAGAGCAGAGCAGAGGTCAGGATCAGATGAGCTCCTGCATTTTTCAGCATTTTCTTTAAAAAAAGATAGATTAGGAGTTAGATAAAATGTTATTTTTTTGTCAGGAACACATACTGGATTCTACCCTCTACAACATAACCCCTACTTCAAATCAAAACCTACAACCTGATTTTGGACGGAATTACAGAAGTACCACAGATTATTACTCTATACAGCAAATTCTCTGGAAAACAACAGAAACCTGAAAACACCATCCAACCTGGAACTGAGTGAGTAATGTTTAGTCTGGAACTATATTTTATTTCCAAAAGCCAAGAAGAAAAATACACAACATTACTTTATAAGGACTGAATTCTAACATAATTGTGCCAAGCTTGATACAGCTTCAACTAGCACTGACGTGTCAAGTAAGAGGTGTCAAAGCCCATTAGCCCAAAAATGGCAGGAGAGTCACACAGTCTACCCCAACCAAATGGAGAGGCCTTAGAAGCTCCCTCCCGCTGTTCAGAGGTAATTAAAGTACAGCACCCTGTGCATGTTTATTTTACCTTTATTTAACTAGGCAAGTCAGTTAAGAACAAATTCTTATTTTCAATGACAGCCTAGGAACAGTGGGTTAACTGCTTGTTCAGGGGCAGAATGACAGTATTTGTACCTTGTCAGCTCGGAGGTTTGAACTTGCAACCATCGGGTTACAAGACCAACGCTTTAACCACTAGGCTACCCTGCCGCCCAATGTAAAGAATGATAAGGCAAGAAAATATTACAAAATGAAGCTCCTTATGGAAAATCAAGAGATTTTTTGATCTCTTTTTGCTGACTGGGAACAGCAACCTTATCTTCCACACAAACCATCCCCTGGCATGGCACAGTGCTATATTAGCACACTACCCCTTTGTTAAGAGAGGGGGGTTAACGAGGGGTGGAAACTCAGAATACTTGACAACGAGGACTCTGAGTCAGCTAATATAAACCTCTATAAGTCCGGAACAGTACTTGTACAGGGTAGCCCCAAACAGTTTCAGCTGGACTTTCACCAAATTAAAGAATCAGCCCAGCAGGAGAAGCTCTCACTTGATAGAGATACCCCCACCCCGAGCGGGTCAGACCAGACCTCTTCATTATGTAACCCCACAGACGAGCAACCCCCAGCGGAGAGTCAACCTCCCAGCACAGATTACTACTCCCTCATTGAAATGAAGGATAAATTCACCCAGCTGGAGGTAAGGCAGGTGGAGCTGGAACAGCAGGTGATTACACTTCAGTCAGCACAGACCCAGACAACAGTCCAGCACAACAACATCCCCTTAACCAGACCCAGAGAGCTGGAGGTGGACAGAGACATATCTGCACTCTGGACTGTGGTAAGACAACTTCAACAGGAGAAAGAGCAGGATCAGGAGAAGAACAGAGCACTAGAGGAGAGGATCAGACTGCTGGTGGAGGAGAGGTTGAGGGGGATGGAGGAGAGCGTGAGGGGGACGGAGGAGAGGTTGAGGGGGGGCGGCGTGTGACAGAGAACAACCCACTAGAGAGGTGGCCACCCCCACAGAGAAGCCAGCAGAACAGCCCACCTCAGCACCCGACAAAAGTCTCGACATCACAGCAGAACAGACAAATGAAGAACCCAGCGGGTCTCCCCCCCCTCTGAGCACCTCCCCTGTCAGCCCTTCTGACAACCCCCCCACACCCACTGAGGACAAACACAAGACACAGATTGTACTACTTATGGACTCAAATGGGAAATATATAGAAGAAAAAAAACTTTTCCCCAAACACAGTGTGTCCAAACACCCAGCGCGCGCCCTCGACCTTCTGTCTGAGGACCAACTTGGCTCACCCAGCCACATAATAATACACACAGGCACAAACGACCTGAGAGCACAGCAGGTAAGGGTGGCCACAGCACTGAAGGGAGTGATTGAAAAGGCTTCTTCTACTTTCCCCAACGCACAAGTGGTTATCTCCACCCTGCTACCACAAAAAGACTTCCACCCTGCTACAATACAGCGGGTAAATGCAAGTATTTCCCGTGACTGTGCCTCAAAACCAAACGTTTTCCTGGCCCACCACTCCACCCTGGACTTGAACAGCCTCTATGACCAGGTCCACATCTACAAGGCAGCAGTGCCCACCTTTGCCCGAACTCTAAAGGACATCGTTCTCAAACGTATCCCCAACGCTTCACACAGGAGCAACAGATCAATAGACACCCCACCCAGACCAGTGAGACAACACCCCCCCACATCATCAACACCCCCCCACATCAACCCCACATCAACCATGCCCACACCCCATTTAGGCCCCCTCAGATCAGACCTATGCCACTCTTGCCCACCCCATGCACCCCACCCCCGCAAAGAGGGCCTCAACATGGAAGCCACACATACGCCCAGGTAGTGAGCGGGCAAACAGCAAAAATCTAAGAAAGAAATTGAGAAACCTGTCCAACCAAAAACATAGAGATCCGGAAAACCTGAGTCTACGCCTTCACTATGGTGAATCACTAAAACAATACAGAAATACACTACGGAAAAAGAAGGAACAGCATGTTCCACCTATTCATAATTCCGGGTTGGAGCGAGCGGTCGCATCGGCACTTCGCTCCGCAGGTAGTATAAATTTTTCATTACATTTCATTATAGTACAACGGTTTGATTTGTCTAATCTTAGCAATTTCTTCTTAGCTAGCTACATAGCCGTCTTTGTATCAAAGATAATTGCATAATTATCGTATTTCGTCGTCCTAACGTAGTCTTCACTGCTATTTGCCCAGCAGCTAGCCAGCTAGCAATGTTAGCTAGCCAGCTCACATTTCATTATAGTACAACGGTTTGATTTGTCTAATCTTAGCAATTTCTTCTTAGCTAGCTACATAGCCGTCTTTGTATCAAAGATAATTGCATAATTATCGTATTTCGTCGTCCTAACGTAGTCTACACTGCTATTTGCCCAGCAGCTAGCCAGCTAGCCAGCTAGCAAACGCCCACCGATTAGCAGCACAGTAGTAACTATTACACTCAACTGAACGACTTGATTAGTGTAGTGTTAGCTAGCTACATAGCTGTCTTTGCTGTCTTCATATCCAAGATAATTGTGTAGTTTAGAGTGTGTAGTCTTAGAGTGATTATCTTAATTTACCGAGGTTAGCTAGCCAGCTATTTGCGTCCTATTTGTCATCCTTAACGTAGGAGACTCTGCTAGCTAGCCAACAGCTAGCCAACAGCTAGCCAACAGCTAGCCAACGTCTACCGAATAGACTCAACAACCCGGTCGCATTCACAGGTAGTATCACATTTTCATTTCATTTCATTACAGTACAACGGTTTGATTTGTTTGATCGTAGCTAGCTACATAGCCGTCTTTGTATCAAAGATAATTGTGTAGTCTAGAGCGATTTTCTAGGTTAGCTAGCCAGCTATTGTCGTTCTTTTAACCTCTTAGTCCGCCCCATCCCGGATCCGGGATCGTGACTACAACCTCAAGCTCATTACCATAACGCAAAATTAGCGATTTCTAAAAATTGCAAATTAAATGAAATAAATATGCCTATCCTCAAGCTTATCCTTTTCTTAACAATCCTGTCGTCTCAGATTTTCAAAATATGCTTTAGAACCAGAGAAAATCAATAATTTGTGTAAGAGTGGTGATAGCTAGCTTAGCATTTAGCGTTAGCATTTAGCACGCAACATTCACAAAAACCAGCAAAGGGATCAAATAAAATAATTTACCTTTGAAGAACTTCAGATGTTTCAATGAGGAGACTCTCAGTTACATAGCATATGTCCAGTTTTTCCTGAAAGATGCTTGTGTAGGACACACCGTTCCGTTTTGTTACTATGCATTTGGCTACCGAAACTAACCGAAAATTCAGTCACCTAAACGTCAAACTTTTTTCCGAATTAACTCCATAATATCGACTGAAACATGGAAAACGTTGTTTGAATCAATCCTCAAGGTGTTTTGTCATATATCTCTTCATTGAAATCCCTTCCCTGGAAGCGTGCATTCTTCTCTGATTCAGATGGAAAAATACTGGTACCTGACTTTTGCGCACCAATTTCCACGCAGACACCGTGCGGGACACTTGGTAATTGTAGGCTCTTATGGTCAATCTTCCAATGATGTGCCTACAAATACGTCACAATGCTGCAGACACCTGGGGGAAACGATAGGAAGTGTCCGTTCATTCCTGTCGCATTCACAGCCATATAAGGAGATCATGGAAAACGTGCCTCCAGAAATCCTGTTGATTTCCTGGTCACTCAAACATCTTGGTTTTGCCTGTAGATTCTGTTCTATGGCACTCACAGTGAAAATCTTTACAGTTCTGGAAACGTCAGAATGTCTTCTTTCCAAAACTATCAATTCCAAGCATAGTCGAGCATCTTTTCGTGACAAAATATTGCGCTTAAAACGGGCATGTCTTTTTATCCAAAAATGAAATACTGCCCCTAGAGTCTTAACAGGTTAACGCAACGTAACGTAAACAACACTACTAGCTAGCCAGCTAGCCCCCGAATAGCAGCACTGCAGAAACTATTACACTCAACGGAACGACTTGATTAGTGTAGTGTCAACAACGCAGCCACTGCCAGCTAGCCTACAAAGTCAACAACGCAGCCACTGCCAGCTAGCCTATTTCAGCAGTACTGTATCATTTTAATAATTTTAGTCAATAAGATTCTTGCTACGTAAGCTTAACTTCCTGAACATTCGAGACGTGCAGTCCACTTGTCATTCCAATCTCCTTTGCATTAGCGTAGCCTCTTCCGTAGCCTGTCAACTATGTGTCTGTCTATCCCTGTTCTCTCCTCTCTGCACAGACCATACAAACGCTCCACATCGCGTGGCCGCGGCCACCCTAATCTGGTGGTCCCAGCGCGCACGACCCACGTGGAGTTCCAGGTCTCCGGTAGCCTCTGGAACTGCCGATCTGCGGCCAACAAGGTAGAGTTCATCTCAGCCTATGCCTCCCTCCAGTCCCTCGACTTCTTGGCACTGACGGAAACGTGGATCACCACAGACAACACTGCTACTCCTACTGCTCTCTCTTCGTCCGCCCACGTGTTCTCGCACACCCCGAGAGCTTCTGGTCAGCGGGGTGGTGGCACCGGGATCCTCATCTCTGCCAAGTGGTCATTCTCTCTTTCTCCCCTTACCCATCTGTCTATCGCCTCCTTTGAATTCCATGCTGTCACAGTTACCAGCCCTTTCAAGCTTAACATCCTTATCATTTATCGCCCTCCAGGTTCCCTCTGAGAGTTCATCAATGAGCTTGATGCCTTGATAAGCTCCTTTCCTGAGGACGGCTCACCTCTCACAGTGCTGGGCGACTTTAACCTCCCCACGTCTACCTTTGACTCATCCCTCTCTGCCTCCTTCTTTCCACTCCTCTCCTCTTTTGACCTCACCCTCTCACCTTCCCCCCCTACTCACAAGGCAGGCAATACGCTTGACCTCATCTTTACTAGATGCTGTTCTTCCACTAACCTCATTGCAACTCCCCTCCAAGTCTCCGACCACTACCTTGTATCCTTTTCCCTCTCGCTCTCATCCAACACCTCCCACACTGCCCCTACTCGGATGGTATCGCGCCGTCCCAACCTTCGCTCTCTCTCCCCCGCTACTCTCTCCTCTTCCATCCTATCATCTCTTCCCTCTGCTCAAACCTTCTCCAACCTATCTCCTGATTCTGCCTCCTCAACCCTCCTCTCCTCCCTTTCTGCATCCTTTGACTCTCTATGTCCCCTATCCTCCCCTCCCGCCCCGTGGCTCGACGACTCATTGCGAGCTCACAGAACAGGGCTCCGGGCAGCCGAGCGGAAATGGAGGAAAACTCGCCTCCCTGCGGACCTGGCATCCTTTCACTCCCTCCTCTCTACATTTTCCTCCTCTGTCTCTGCTGCTAAAGCCATTTTCTACCACTCTAAATTCCAAGCATCTGCCTCTAACCCTAGGAAGCTCTTTGCCACCTTCTCCTCCCTCTTGAATCCCCCCCCCTCCTCCCTCTCTGCAGATGACTTCGTCAACCATTTTGAAAAGAAGGTCGACGACATCCGATCCTCGTTTGCTAAGTCAAACGGCACCGCTGGTTCTGCTCACACTGCCCTACCCTGTGCTTTGACCTCTTTCTCCCCTCTCTCTCCAGATGAAATCTCGCGTCTTGTGACGGCCGGCCGCCTAACAACCTGCCCGCTTGACCCTATCCCCTCCTCTCTTCTCCAGACCATTTCCGGAGACCTTCTCCCTTACCTCACCTCGCTCATCAACTCATCCCTGACCGCTGGCTACGTCCCTTCCGTCTTCAAGAGAGCGAGAGTTGCACCCCTTCTGAAAAAACCTACACTCGATCCCTCCGATGTCAACAACTACAGACCAGTATCCCTTCTTTCTTTTTTCTTCTTTTCTCTCCAAAACTCTTGCACGTGCCGTCCTTGGCCAGCTTTCCCGCTATCTCTCTCTGAATGACCTTCTTGATCCAAATCAGTCAGGTTTCAAGACTAGTCATTCAACTGAGACTGCTCTTCTCTGTATCACAGACGCGCTCCGCACTGCTAAAGCTAACTCTCTCTCCTCTGCTCTCATCCTTCTAGACCTATCGGCTGCCTTCGATACTGTGAACCATCAGATCCTCCTCTCCACCCTCTCCGAGTTGGGCATCTCCGGCGCGGCCCACGCTTGGATTGCGTCCTACCTGACAGGTCGCTCCTACCAGGTTGCGTGGTGAGAATCTGTCTCCTCACCACGCGCTCTCACCACTGGTGTCCCCCAGGGCTCTGTTCTAGGCCCTCTCCTATTCTCGCTATACACAAAGTCACTTGGCTCTGTCATAACCTCACATGGTCTCTCCTATCATTGCTATGCAGACGACACACAATTAATCTTCTCCTTTCCCCCTTCTGATGACCAGGTGGCGAATCGCATCTCTGCATGTCTGGCAGACATATCAGTGTGGATGACGGATCACCACCTCAAGCTGAACCTCGGCAAGACGGAGCTGCTCTTCCTCCCGGGGAAGCACTGCCCGTTCCATGATCTCGCCATCACGGTTGACAACTGCATTGTGTCCTCCTCCCAGAGCGCTAAGAACCTTGGCGTGATCCTGGACAACACCCTGTCGTTCTCAACTAACATCAAGGCGGTGGCCCGTTCCTGTAGGTTCATGCTCTACAACATCCGCAGAGTACGACCCTGCCTCACACAGGAAGCGGCACAGGTCCTAATCCAGGCACTTGTCATCTCCCGTCTGGATTACTGCAACTCGCTGTTGGCTGGGCTCCCTGCCTGTGCCATTAAACCCCTACAACTCATCCAGAACGCCGCAGCCCGTCTGGTGTTCAACCTTCCCAAGTTCTCTCACGTCACCCCGCTCCTCCGCTCTCTCCACTGGCTTCCAGTTGAAGCTCGCATCCGCTACAAGACCATGGTGCTTGCCTACGGAGCTGTGAGGGGAACGGCACCTCAGTACCTCCAGGCTCTGATCAGGCCCTACACCCAAACAAGGGCACTGCGTTCATCCACCTCTGGCCTGCTCGCCTCCCTACCACTGAGGAAGTACAGTTCCCGCTCAGCCCAGTCAAAACTGTTCGCTGCTCTGGCCCCCCAATGGTGGAACAAACTCCCTCACGACGCCAGGACAGCGGAGTCAATCACCACCTTCCGGAGACACCTGAAACCCCACCTCTTTAAGGAATACCTAGGATAGGATAAGTAATCCTTCTCACCCCACCCCCCTTTAAGATTTAGATGCACTATTGTAAAGTGACTGTTCTACTGGATGTCATAAGGTGAATGCACCAATTTGTAAGTCGCTCTGGATAAGAGCGTCTGCTAAATGATTTAAATGTAAATGTAAATGTCAGAAATCAGCTCAATGTAATTGAAGAATCCATAGACTAACCACTTCTGGGAAAATTGGACAACACTAAACAAACAACAACACGAATAATTATCTATCCAAGATGGAGATGTATGGGTAAACCACTTCTCCAATCTTTTTGGCTCTATAACAAAGAATAAAGAGCAAAAATATATACATGATCAAATACAGATCTTCAAATCAACTATTACAGTTTTTCTCAGTCACTTTGGTGCATTTTTCACATCATCCGTAAATGTGCAATATAATAAGTGCATTTCTCAGAACAATTTGTACAAACTGCAATATACAATAGATATGTTTCTAAAGCTAGTCAGTCACTAAAAATCCTAAAATGTACATCTCTCAAAAGTAAATATTCATGCCAATGATCATGTCAGTGTCATCAGAATGATAAGTCATTGAGTCATTGTTCACGAACAAGGTCGTCAAAATGTTTAGGCATGTTGTCAATGTAACTGTGTACTTTGACAGTATTACCTGATGTAAACTTAGGATACAGTTTCGATGACAGTTACTGTATTGAAAATGCACAAGGCTGCACTTCTATGGCATATATCAATTTCAACAGTACTATTTACATATTACTGTATGTGGGTTATTGATTGAAAGAGACTGGACAACCCAAGGGAAAAAAAACTAAATTAGAAAGAAACACAGGAAACCATCCCTAAGGCACAACTTTGCCCGCAGCACTGTTGTGCTGTCTCTACACATCCAGACGTTCCTGTTGGTCGGCCCACATATTCTCATCCACATCACACTGAATATTTTCCCAACGTGGAAAGAATATTTTGTAATTCCTTATCCATCCTCTGCAGGCGTCTACTGTGATGTCCTCACATGCTGCATCCATTGCAGCCAGCAGGGTCATCTGTGTGTCTGGCTGACGATCGTACAACTTCCACCTCCATGCTGAAAATAACTCCTCAATTGGGTTAAGGAATGGTAAATAAGGTGGGAGGAATTCTATGAGCATCCTCGGGTGGGTCACAAACCATTGCCTTATGATGTTTGATCGATGGAAACTCATTATCACAAATGACCACATACTTTGGCAAATCCTCTCTAAACAGACCCGTCTCATCATCAGGGATGAGAGCCCTGTAGAGAGTCTCTAAAAAGTTGAGTAGATGCTGGGTGTTGTATGGCCCTATAAGAGGGATATGGGTTAGGACACCATGCTCCGAAATAGCAGCACACAAGCTGATATTTCCTCCCCGTTAGCCTGGAAAATCCACAGTAGCTCTGTGACTGATGATATTCCGACCCAGCCTTCTGCATTTGGTCAGGTTGAAGCCAGCCTCATCCACGTATACAAAGTTGTGAGAGGATTCACTTGATTCCAACTCCATTATACGCTATATCCCAGAACACACAGTTGAATTTGTTTTGGTAAGGAAGAGTGACATAAAATGTACATATATTGCAAGTTCCTTCCACAGCAATGGAAATGTGTGCAGTTTATGCTTACTGTACTATGTATCACTATAAAATGTTGCTGTAAAGTAGTTACATAGATATGTTTTACCTGTACATACTGGTACCATAGCTCCTGAACTTCTTGGATATAGGGGGCGCTCTTTTAATTTATGGATAAAAAAACGTTCCCGTTTTAAACAAGATATTCTGTCACGAAAAGACGCTCGACTATGCATATAATTGACAGCTTTGGAAAGAAAACACTGACGTTTCCAAAACTGCAAAGATATTGTCTGTGAGTGCCACAGAACTAATGCTACAGGCGAAACCAAGATGAAATTTCATACAGGAAGTGACCCAGATTTTGAATGCGCTGTGTTCCAATATCTCCTTATATGGCTGTGTATGGGTCACGAATGAGTTTAGACTTTCTGTTGTTTCCCCAAGGTGTCGACAGCATTGTGACGTATTTGTAGGCAAATCATTGGAAGATTGACCATAAGAGACTACATTTACCAGGTGGTCGCTTGGCGTCCTCCGTCGCAATTATTGCGTAATCTCCAGCTGCAGTACTTTTCCGTTTGCTACTGAGGAGAAACACAGCTGCCACGAATGATTTATCATCGAATAGATATGTGAAAAACAGGGTTAACCCTAACCCTAACCCTGACAACCAAACAAACCAAAACAAAGGCAAAAGTCTTCTCATGCTTTGTTGATTTCAAAAAAGCCTTAGACTCAATTTGGCATGAGGGTCTGCTATACAAACTGATGGAAAGTGGTGTTGGGGGTAAAACATACGACATGATAAAATCCATGTACACAAACAACAAGTGTGCGGTTAAAATTGGCAAAAAACACATTTCTTCACACAGGGTCGTGGGGTGAGACAGGGATGCAGCTTAAGCCCCACCCTCTTCAACATATATATCAACGAATTGGCGCAGGCACTAGAAGTCTGCAGCCGGCCTCACCCTACTAGAATCCAAAGTCAAATGTCTGCTGTTTGCTGATGATCTGGTGCTTACAGCAGCACCTAGATCTTATGCACAGATTCTGTCAGACCTGGGCCCTGACAGTAAATCTCAGTAAGACCAAAATAATGGTATTCCAAAAAAGGTCCAGTCACCAGGACCACAAATACAAATTCCATCTAGACACTGTTGCCCGAGAGCACACAAAAAAAACATATATACCTTGGCCTAAACATCAGCGCCACAGGTAACTTCCTGTGAACGATCTGAGAGACAAGGCAAGAAGGGCATTCTATGCCATCAAAAGGAACATAAATTTCAACAAACCAATTAGGATTTGGCTAAAAATATATGAATCAGTCATAGAGCCCATTGCCCTTTATGGTTGTGAGGTCTGGGGTCCGCTCGCCAAACAAGACTTCACAAAATGGGACAAACACCAAATTGAGACTCTGCACGAAGAATTCTGCAAAAATATCCTCCGTGTACAACGTAAGAAACTGTTGAGCTTGAAAAACCCAGCAGTGTTGCAGTTCTTCATACACTCAAACCGGTGCACCTGGCACCTACTACCATACCGTATTCAAATGCACTTAAATACTTTGTCTTATCCATTCACCCTCTGAATGGCACACATGCACAATTAATGTCTCAGTTGTCTCAAGGCTTAAAAATCCTTCTTGGACCTGTTTCCTCCCCTTCATCTACACTGATTGAAGTGGATTTAACAAGTGCCATCAATAAGGGATCATAGCTTTCACCTGGATTCACCTTGTCAGTCTATCTAATAGAAAGAGCAGGTGTTCCTAATGGTTTGTACAGTGTATATTCCATGTGGTATATTCTATTTTAGGGCTGTTCGATGTCAATTATGGCAAAACAGTTCTGTTTTTCATCCTTTCTTTCTAATCAGGAACTGACTCAGAGCTGGGACATCAGGTGAGTGCAATTACCTGACAAAAACCAGAAGTGGTTTGCCCCTCCAGGACTGGAATTAAACAGCCCAATTCTGTATCATCACATATATTCCTTGTAATATTGTTTACGTTGAGGGACAGGTTGTTGTCCTTGCACCACACAGTCAGGTCTCTGACCTCCTCCCTATAGGCGGTCTCGTCATTGTCGGTGATCAGGCCTACCACTGTTGTGTCATCGGCAAACTTAACGATGGTGTTGGAGTCGTGCCTGACCGTGCAGTCATGAGGGATCATAGCTTTCACCTGTATTCACCTGTATTCACTTGGACAGTCTATGTCATGGAAACAGCAGGTGTTCTTAATGTTTTGTACACTCATTGTATTTACAGTACCCACTCATTCCAGGGTTTTTCTATTTTCTATTTTCCACATTGTAAAAGACATCAAAACTATGAAATAACACATATGGAATCATGTAGTAACCAAAAAAAGTGTTAAACAAATCAAAATATATTTTATATTTTATATTCTTCAAAGTAGCCACCCTTTGCCTTGACAACTTTGCACACTCTTGGTATTCTCTCAACCAGCTTTATGAGGAATGCTTTTCCAACAGTCTTGAAGGATTTCCCACATATGCTGAGCACTTGTTGGCTGTTTTTACTTCATGCAGACCAAGGAGCATCATGAGCAACTCTGGGTTCATCCTGTCATTATCTGCATAGAGATGTTGTTTTAACCACACCCTGGATTAGTTCCCCAGTTGATTTTGAGACAATGAGGGATTGTTCTACTCTGAAGCTATCACTAGTAAAACACATTCATGTCTATATAATGCAGGCTTTAACCTCTTCAGTCTACCCTCTACTTTTTCGAACATTCTGTCAAAAATCGCGCAACATTTCAGCGCCCTGCTACTCATGCCAGGAATATAGTATATGCATATGATTAGTATGTGTGGATAGAAAACACTCAGACGTTTATAAAACTGGTTAAATCACGGCTGTGACTTTAACAGAACGTGCGTTTCATTGGAAAGTGCAGGAAAATCTGATCACTGAAAGTGGAAAAATATATCCATCCGCCGCTTCAACCCATTGTTATGGGCGAAAGACATTAAATATGGCTGAGGTTGCAGTACCTACAGCTTCCACACGAATGAACGTTTGAGTTTTAACTAATACTATTAGCATTTAGCGTAGCGCATTTGCATTTCCAGAGCTCTAGATGGGATGCCTGCGTGCCAGCTAGGAGCAAGTGGTTAACTAATTTGTCAGCTCAAGCCATCTCTGGTGACCATACGCCCAGATTAGTTGCAGGGAACAAGAGTGGAGGCCATAAAAACACAGAATTAAACAGAATTAAACAGAACAGAAATGTCCTAAATATTTTACATTATTCGATGTAGCCATCATTTGCAATGATGACACCTTTGCACACTCTTGCCATTCTCTGCACCATTTTCACCTGGAATGCTTTGAAGGAGTTCCCACTTATGCTGAGCACTTGTTGGCTGCTTTTCCTCCCTGCGGTCCAACTCATCCCAAACCATCTCAATTGGGTTGAGGTTGGGTGATTGTGGAGGCTAGGTCATCTGATGCAACACTCAATCAATCTCCTTCTTGGTCAAATATCCCTTACACAGCCTGGAGGTATGTTGGGTTATTGTCCTGTTGAAAAACAAATGATTGTCCCAATAAGCGCAAAACCAGATGGGATGGCGTATCATGGCAGAATGCTGTGTTAGCCATGCTGGCTAAGTGTGCCTTGAATTCTAAATACATCACAGACAGTGTCATCATTAAAGCACCATCACACCACCTCCTCCATGCTTCACAGTGGGAACCAAACATGTGGAGATCATCCGTTCACCTACTCTGCATCTCACAAAGGCACAGTGGTTGGAACCAGAAATCTTAAACTTGGACTCATCAGACCAAAGGACAGATTTCCACCTGTCTAATGTCCATTGCTCGTGTTTCTTTGACAAAGCAAATCTCTTCTTTTTTATAGGTATCCTTTAGTAGTGGTTTCTTTGTAGCAATTCAACCATGAAGGCCTGATTCACAAAGTCTCCTCTGAACAGTTGATGTTAAGATGTGTCTGTTACTTAAACTCTGTGAAGCATTTATTGTGCTGCAATTGTAGTGGCAAATCGGTTCAAATATGACACAACCAAGAACTGAATATCAATATAGACTTTTAATACACCAGTATCATAAGCTGGAGAGCCCCGCGGGACCCACACCTTTTCAGAGCTCTCACTCTTCATTTTATACCCATCATCAGTTCATCCCCCAATGCAAATACAGCTACATCCCAATCCTGCTTGTTCAGCCCAGTAACGCCCACATCTGCTTTCGGCCAGATTATAATGATGACAAGACCCTTGCTTTGACCTAAAGATAATATACGTCCCTCTTTCCTGTGGCCTGTGTTTAGACCCTGTAATTAACCTCTTGATGCTAGGGCTGAATACTGCCCCTTGGGAGGAAATGCGTGCCCATAGTAAAAATATATTTTTTTCTTTCCAAAATTGCTAATATATGCATAGAATAATTATTATTGAATAGAAAACACTCTAAAGTTTCTAAAACCGTTTAAATTATGTCTGTATGTAAAGCAGAACTCTCAGGGCAGCCTTTCTCCCAAACTCTCTCTTGTCAACAGAAAAGTTGGGCCAACTTTGACGTCATCGCCCCCACCCTTCCCAACCAGCATGGAGTATACGACGTGGGAAGAAATCGACAGGTGGGCGGCCGACCCAGAGAGAGTGCAGGAGCCCGCCTGGGATTCGCTGGAACAGTGCGAAGAGGGCTATAGGCGAATGGAGTTTTTTTTAAAGATACGCTGACTAAAGCGGAGAGGCGCTGGTATAAACAGGCAGTGACAGCTGGAGCAGCAAAAGGTGGATGAATTATTCGGAAAATGGACATGGGAAGACGTGTTGGATGGTAAAGGTTGTTACACTTGGGAGGAAATACTGGCCGGAAGAGATCGCCTCCCATGGGAACAGGTGGTTGCAATAAGGAGAGCAGAGGCAGCCGGAGATAGGAGCCGACGATACGAGGGAACACGGTTGGCAAGGAAGCCCGAAAAGCAGCCCAAATTTTTTTTTTGGGGGGGGGGCTTAATGGGAGTATGGCTATGCCAGGTAGGAGACCTGCGCAAACTCCCTGTGCTCACCGGTGGGCTAGAGAGACCGGGCAGGCACCGTGTTATGCTATGGAGCGCACGGTGTTTCCAGTGCGGGTGCATAGCCCGGTGCGGTTCATACCAGCCCTTCCTATTGGCCGGGCTAGAGTGGGCATAGAGCCAGGTAAGCTTGGGCAGGCTCAGTGCTCAAGAGCTCCAGTGCACCTGCACGGTCCGGTCTATCCAGAGCCACCTCCACACACCAGTCCTCCGGTAGCAGCTCCCCGCACCAGGCTTCTGTGCGCCTCGCCTGTTTAGCACAGCCAGAGCCTTCCTTCCCTCCTGCGCTGTCGGAGTCTCTCGCCTGTTCAGCACAGCCAGAGCCTTCCTTCCCTCCTGCGCTACTGGAGTCTCCTGTCTGTTCAGCGCTATCAGAGCCTTCCTTCCCTCCTGCGCTGTCGGAGTCTCCCGCCTGTTCAGCGCTATCAGAGCCTTCCTCCTCTACAGCGCTGCCGGAGCCTCCTGCCTGTTCGGAGCAGCCTGAGCTGCCAGTCTGCAAAGAGCTGTCAGTCTGCAAAGAGCTGCCAGTCTGCAAGGAACTGCCAGTCTGCAAGGAGCTATCAGTCTGCAAGGAGCTACCAGTCTGCAGGGTGCTGTCAGCCTGCATGAAGCAGCCAGAGCTGTCAGTCTGCATAAAGCAGCCAGAGCTGTCAGCCTGCATGGAGCAGTCAAAGCTGTCAGTCTGTTCGAAGCAGCCAGAGCTGTCAGTCTGCATGAAGCAGCCAGAACTGTCAGTCTGCAAAGAGCTGCCAGTCTGTAAGGAGCTGTCAGCCTGCATGGAGCTGTCAGTCTGCATAGAGCAGCTAGATCCGCCAGTCAGCCATGATCTTCTAGATCTGCCAGTCAACCAGATTCTTCCAGATCTGCCAGTCAACCAGTCTCTTCCAGATCTGCCAGTCAACCAGTCTCTTCCAGATCTGCTAGTCAACCAGAATCTTCCAGATCCGCCAGCCAGCCAGGATCTACCGGAGCCTACTACCGGCCTGAGCTTCATCTCAGTCCCGAGCTGCCCCTCAGTCCCGAGCTGCCCCTCAGTCCCGAGCTGCCTCAGTCCCGAGCTGCCCCTCAGTCCCGAGCTGCCCCTCAGTCCCGAGCTGCCCCTCAGTCACGAGCTGCTCCTCAGTTCAGTGGGGTTCTGGGTGAGGACTATTAGGCCATGGTCGGCGGCGAGGGTGGATATTCCCAGGACGCGAAGGGAAGGAACTAGGACATTAATGGAGTGGGGTCCACGTCCCGAGCCGGAACCGCCACCATGGACAGACGCCCACCCTGACCCTCCCTATGGTTTTGAGGTGCGTCCGGGAGTCCGCACCTTAGGGGGGGGGGGGGTTCTGCCACGCCTTGGTCTTAGTATTTTGTGTTTTCTTTAATTATTTGGTCAGGCCAGGGTGTGACATGGGTTTATGTTGTTGTATTTCGTATTGGGGTTTTTGTATTATTGGGATTACGGCTGAGTATGGGCGTTGTATAGGCTTGGCTGCCTGAGGCGGTTCTCAATCAGAGTCAGGTGATTCTCGTTGTCTCTGATTGGGAACCGTATTTAGGTAGCCTGTGTTTCGCTTGGGATTTTGTGGGTGATTGTTCCTGTCTCTGTGTAGTTTCACCAGATAGGCTGTAATTAGATTTCACGTTCCGTTTGTTATTTTGTATTTTGTATAGTTATTTCATGTGTCACTTTTTCTATTAAAGTCATGAGTAACCACTACGCTGCATTTCAGTCCGACTCTCTTTCTACAAACGAAGAACGCCGTTACAGTCTGCTTTCAAATGGGTCGTTCATTGTGAGAATCACGCGCGCCCTCGTCTTTTGGTGGGCTAAAACATTCGGGTCACGCGAGAATACATGCACTCTATTGCGCACGTCTGAATTGGTGCGCTCTCTTTTTCCATGAAGTACCAATTGATGTCGGTTTGTCTGTTCGCGCTGATTCTTGTTTTACACGTTTAAAACATCCTAAAGCTTGATTCTGCACTTAGTTTGACCAGTTTAGTCGACATATAATATGTAATTTTGAAGTTTTGATGCGCAAGAGTGCGGGACCAGAAATCATTTTGGGTGCATTTCAGCTGAAGCTGTTAGCATATGCTAATACAGAGACTCACAACTTGAAACCAAACGATGTATTGGGTAAGTATGACTCCTTCCACGTCTTCTGATCGAAGAACATCAAAGGTAAGGGAATATTTATGTGGTTATTTTGGGTTTCTGTGGACTCCAAACGTAGAGGAAACATACTGCTAATATCTGAGAGCCGTCTCATATTATAGCCTAGTGAACGAATTCTGTAACGTTAAAAATAAATGTAACACAGCGGTTGCATTAAGAAGAAGTGTATCTTTGTAACTATATAGAACATGTATATTTAGTCATGTTTATTGCTTGTTATCTGACGTTATCTGTCGGAGCTAGCATCA
Organism: Oncorhynchus gorbuscha; assembly: GCF_021184085.1. NCBI lineage: Eukaryota > Metazoa > Chordata > Actinopteri > Salmoniformes > Salmonidae > Oncorhynchus > Oncorhynchus gorbuscha. Next base: position 84,222,064 of record NC_060186.1, on the reverse strand, counting down.
TTTCTCCGGACATTTGAGTAGCATTTTTTGAAAATGTCGTCATTGTAAACAGAGATTTATGGATATAAATGGCATATTATTGAAAAAAACATAAATGTACCTTGTACCATATCCTTGTACCATGTCCTCTGATGAAGATTTTCAAAAGGTTAGTTAATGATTTATTTTTTAATCCTGCTTTTATAATTTTATATTTTCTGGGACAAAATGGCTGCCTCTTGTCTTTGTTTCGTTGGTGGTGTAATATAAATATGTGGTGTGTTTTCGCCGTAAAACATTTTAGAAATCTGACTTGCTGGGTAGATGAACATGGTGTTTATCTTTCATTTGAGCTATTGGACTTGTTAATGTGTGGAGGTTAAATATTTCTAAGAATATTTTTGGCATTTTGCGTTATGCTAATGAGCTTGAGCCTGTAGTCACGATCCCGGATCCGGGATGGGTAGCATCTGTGTCCCTTTTGTATGTGTCTTTCATCTCCTTTAGCTTTAGGGTGTCCAGCTGTTCTGGTCACCTTCTCTTCATATGGTTGTCTAAGATCAAACAGACTTATGTGTCTCCCCTGTGATGCGATTGATGTCTGTAATCCATCAGTTGGTCATTTGGCTGACCCCCTCCTTTGTCTATCCGTCTGATCTTTGTATGTCCAGCTGGTCTAGGCTGGACATACTGGTCTTAGTGTTCCCAGCTGCCCCATACACCCATGGCCTTTATCTGCTTCCTGCACCATACAATAGACAATGCATTTTACCAGACAATATTTGTGTTGTTCCATGTATGTACATAATTTTCTCCCATACAATCTGAAGTGCAGTGAACTCTAATGAACGTATCCTCTGCAGCAGAGGCAACTCTGGGTCTTCCTTTCCTGTGGCCTCATGAGAGTCAGTTTCATCATAGTGCTTGATGGTTTTTGCGTCTGTTCTTCAAGAAACTTTAAAAGTTTTTGCAATGTTCCGCATTGACTGACATTCATGTCTTAATGTAATGATTGACTGTCTTTTCTCTTTGATTATTTGAGCTGTTCTTGCCATAATATGGACTTGCCATAATATGGTATTTTGCCAAATAGGGCCATCTTCTGTAAAACACACCTACCTTGTCACAACACAACTGATTGGTTCAAAAGCATTAATTAAGTAAGAAGGAAAGAAATTCCACAAATTCACTTTTAACAAGGCACACCTGTTATTTGAAATGCATTCCAGGTGACTATCTCTTGAAGCTGGTTGAGAGAATGTCAAAAGTGTGCAAAGCTGTCATCAATGCAAAGGGTGGCTACTTTGAATTCTCAAATATAAAATATATTTTGATTTATTTAAAAATGTTTGGTTATTACATGATTCCATGTGTTATTTCATAGTTTTAATGCCTTCACTATTAAGCTACAATTTAGAAAATAGTAAAAATTACGAAAAACCCTGAAATTAGTAGGTGTGTCCATAACTTTTGACTGGTACTATATATATCTGTGTTATTGTTTTATTTGTTTGTGTGTCTATGTGTTGGTCTTTATAATGTATTTGTATGTGTTTAGCTTCAGCTGAGATGATTCTTTCAGGACACTTCTGACATTATCTGGTCATGGTTTTTCCGCATCTGCACATGGTATTAAAATGTGTCTCTTCTCCGTCCACTGTGTCCGCATTGTGACCATATTGACAGATTTTCTTTTAAAAATAATATGCATTTAGTTTAAACATTTAAAAACATTTTTACCCCCAATTTCGTGGTATCCAACTGTTAGTAGTTACTATCTTGTCTCATCGCTACAACTCCTGTACGGGCTTGGGAGAGATGAAGGTTGAGAGCCATGCATCCTCCAAAACACAACCCAACCAAGCCGCACTGCTTCTTAGGTAGTTAGTTATTTTAGGACAATTATTGATTCCATGACTCAATGGTCCTAACTATCAAATATTTTAGAGGCTGGTATAACGATTATATAAATGGTTTGACCATCTGGATACGTTTACACTTGATTTATATCCAGGGTACAATAGGTCCCTGACTGCCTCCAGAGGTGATCAGTAAGATCTGATCACAATGTGTTTTTTAATCTTTTACAACTGTCTAAAAATGTGGACACAATCAGAATGTGGACAAATTCAGGACAAAGGATACATGTTAGCACCAGGTAGCACCAGTATTCTGAGCTGTAGAGTACCTCTGAGCTCTAGAGTAGTGTCTTGGCTGGGTCGGTCTCGTGGAGAGTGGTGATGTTCTGGTGGACAGGTGTGTTGAACGGAGGGGGTCTTCTTCAGTTGGCAGGGAGATAAAGGAAGTAAAAAGTGTGCAAAAAGGAGCACCTAGACGGTACTAGGGAGCTACCCGTTCCGGACTGGAAAAACGTGTGTGGTGCAGGTGTAGTGTTTGTTGGGGTGGAGGTCTGGAAGATCTAGTTGGTGAAAGTGAGGGTCTAATAGCTCAGAACGTTGGGAGTGGAGGTCTGGTAGATCTAGCCATAGTGGGGTGAGTCTTCTACAGTGGGTCTCTTGCTCATTGCTGGCATCTGGATGAAGTTCTCTGCTTGAAGTGCTTCACCCAAATGGTGCTGAGCCTGAGATGATGTCCTTCTTTTATAAAGAAAGGGGTGTGGTCCAGCAGGTGTCAATGATGCTCATTGGAGCATGATGATTTCATGCCTTGTGCATGTGAGTGCACGGGGCGGCAGCGTAGCCTGGTGGTTAGAGCGATGGACTAGGAACCGGAAGGTTGCGAGTTCAAACCCCCGAGCTGACAAGGTACAAATCTGTCGTTCTGCCCCTGAACAGGCAGTTAACCCACTGTTCCCAGACTGTCATTGAAAATAAGAATGTGTTCTTAACTGACTTGCCTGGTTAAATAAAGGTAATAAAATAAAAAATGTGAGTGGTTTTGTCCAATCAGATTGCAGTACCTGTAGTGGCCTGCATGGGATGTCCATGTTATCTGGAGGTAAAGTGGTCTGGGATAGAGAGCTAGCTCCATTGATTACAATGGTGATGGCCACCTTGTTTCCAATTGCATTGGGCCCGGTTACCTTTCTCTTTTTGGGTCCAGGATGAGTTGAAGGTAAGAGTCGAAGTCTGTGGGATTAGAAAGAGTCATTGATGAGGTTCCTAGGTGGTGTAGAAGTCCCCCTCCAAAGATGGTAGTCTTCACCTTTGTTCTGCCATAGACCTGTGTGTTAGCATCAAGGCGCGGTAGGCTCATCCTCTTTGGTTTTAACCTCTAGTGACTCCCCATCCCGCGTGAGGGAGCGTAAACATCGACTGACACAAATTAGCATAACACAACGGACATAAATATTCCTAGAAAATATTCCTACTCATGAAAACCACAAGTGAAATATATTGAGACACAGCTTAACCTTTTGTTAATTTTTAATTTATTTAACCAGGCAAGTCAGTTAAGAACACATTCTTATTTTCAATGACGGCCTGGGAACAGAGGTTAACTGCCTGTTCAGGGGCAGAATGACAGATTTGTACCTTGTCAGCTTGGGGGTTTGAACTCACATCCTTCCGGTTACTAGTCCAACGCTCTAACCACTAGGCCACCATGTACCCCCAGATTTTCAAAATATGCTTTACAGCCAAAGGTAGACAAGCATTTGTGTAAGTTTATCGATAGCCTAGCATAGCATTTTGTCCAGCTAGCAGCAGGTAACTTGGTCATGGGAATCAGAAAAGCAATCAAATTAAATCGTTTACCTTTGATGAGCTTTGGATGTTTTCACTCACGAGACTCCCAGTTAGATAGCCAATGTTCCTTTTTTCCAAAAACATAATTTTTGTAGGCGAAATAGCTCCGTTTGTTTTTCACGTTTGGCTGAGAAATCGCCCGACAATTGCAGTCACGAAAACGCCAACAAATATTCCAAATTACCTCTATAATATCGACAGAAACATGGCAAACGTTGTTTATAATCAATCCTCAAGGTGTTTTTCAAATATCTATTCGATAATATATCCACCGGGACAATTGGTTTTTCATTAGGACCGATTGGAATAATGGCTACCTCTGTATTTTACGCGAGAATCACTCTAAATCAAAATAAATTTTATTTGTCACATACACATGGTTAGCAGATGTTAATGCGAGTGTAGCGAAATGCTTGTGCTTCTAGTTCCGACAATGCAGTGATAACCAACAAGTTGCAGTGATAACTAACAATCTAACTAACAGTTCCAAAACTACTGTCTTATACACAGTGTAAGGGGATAAAGAATATGTGCATAAGGATATATGAATGAGTGATGGTACAGAGCAGCATACAGTAGATGGTATCGAGTACAGTATATACATATGAGATGAGTATGTAGACAAAGTAAACAAAGTGGCATAGTTAAAGTGGCTAGTGATACATGTATTACATAAGGATGCAGTCGATGATGTAGAGTACAGTATATACATATGCATATGAGATGAATAATGTAGGGTAAGTAACATTATATAAGGTAGCATTGTTTAAAGTGGCTAGTGATATATTTACATAATTTCCCATCAATTCCCATTATTAAAGTGGCTGGAGTTGGGTCAGTGTCAATGACAGTGTGTTGGCAGCAGCCACTCAATGTTAGTGGTGGCTGTTTAACAGTCTGATGGCCTTGAGATAGAAGCTGTTTTTCAGTCTCTCGGTCCCAGCTTTGATGCACCTGTACTGACCTCACCTTCTGGATGATAGCGGGGTGAACAGGCAGTGGTTCGGGTGGTTTATGTCCTTGATGATCTTTATGGCCTTCCTGTAACATCGGGTGGTGTAGGTGTCCTGGAGGGCAGGTAGTTTGCCCCCGGTGATGCGTTGTGCAGACCTCACTACCCTCTGGAGAGCCTTACGGTTGAGGGCGGAGCAGTTGCCATACCAGGCGGTGATACAGCCCGCCAGGATGCTCTCGATTGTGCATCTGTAGAAGTTTGTGAGTGCTTTTGGTGACAAGCCAAATTTCTTCAGCCTCCTGAGGTTGAAGAGGCGCTGCTGCGCCTTCTTCACGACTCTGTCAGTGTGAGTGGACCAATTCAGTTTGTCTGTGATGTGTATGCCGAGGAACTTAAAACTTGCTACCCTCTCCACAACTGTTCCATCGATGTGGATAGGGGGGGTGTTCCCTCTGCTGTTTCCTGAAGTCCACAATCATCTCCTTAGTTTTGTTGACGTTGAGTGTGAGGTTATTTTCCTGACTCCACACTCCGAGGGCCCTCACCTCCTCCCTGTAGGCCGTCTCGTCGTTGTTGGTAATCAAGCCTACCACTGTTGTGTCGTCCGCAAACTTGATGATTGAGTTGGAGGCGTGCGTGGCCACGCAGTCGTGGGTGAACAGGGAGTACAGGAGAGGGCTCAGAACGCACCCTTGTGGGGCCCCCGTGTTGAGGATCAGCGGGGTGGATATGTTGTTGCCTACCCTCACCACCTGGGGGGCGGCCCGTCAGGAAGTCCAGTACCCAGTTGCACAGGGCGGGGTCGAGACCCAGGGTCTCGAGCTTGATGACGAGCTTGGAGGGTACTATGGTGTTGAATGCCGAGCTGTAGTCGATGAACAGTATTCTCACATAGGTATTCCTCTTGTCCAGGTGGGTTAGGGCAGTGTGCAGTGTGGTTGAGATTGCATCGTCTGTGGACCTATTTGGGCGGTAAGCAAATTGGAGTGGGTCTAGGGTGTCAGGTAGGGTGGAGGTGATATGGTCCTTGACTAGTCTCTCAAAGCAGTTCATGATGACGGAAGTGAGTGCTACGGGGCGGTAGTCGTTTAGCTCAGTTACCTTAGCTTTCTTGGGAACAGGATCAATGGTGGCCCTCTTGAAGCATGTGGGAACAGCAGACTGGTATAGGGATTGATTGAATATGTCCGTAAACACACCGGCCAGCTGGTCTGTGCATGCTCTGAGGGCGCGGCTGGGGATGCCGTCTGGGCCTGCAGCCTTGCGAGGGTTAACACGTTTAAATGTCTTACTCACCTCGGCTGCAGTGAAGGAGAGACCGCATGTTTTCGTTGCAGGCCGTGTCAGTGGCACTGTATTGTTCTCAAAGCGGGCAAAAAAGTTATTTCGTCTGCCTGGGAGCAAGACATCCTGGTCCGTGACTGGGCTGGGTTTCTTCTTGTAGTCCGTGATTGACTGTAGACCCTGCCACATGCCTCTTGTGTCTGAGCCATTGAATTGAGATTCCACTTTGTCTCTGTACTGATGCTTAGCTTGTTTAATAGCCTTGCGGAGGGAATAGCTGCACTGTTTGTATTCGGTCATGTTGCCAGACACCTTGCCCTGATTAAAAGCAGTGGTTCGCGCTTTCAGTTTCACGCGAATGCTGCCATCAATCCACGGTTTCTGGTTAGGGAATGTTTTTATCGTTGCTATGGGAACAACATCTTCGACGCACGTTCTAATGAACTCGCACACTGAATCAGCGTATTCGTCAATATTTTTATCTAACGCAATACGAAACATGTCCCAGTCCACGTGATGGACAGCGTTGGACAGACCTCAGCGTGGGAGCCTCTTGTTTGAGTTTCTGCCTGTAGGCAGGGATCAGCAAAATGGAGTCGTGGTCAGCTTTTCCGAAAGGGGGGCGGGGCAGGGCCTTATATGCGTCGCGGAAGTTAGAGTAACAATGAGTAACTCTGACTCTGGGAGCCATCAGGTGACCAGTTGCGCAATGTAGCCGCTTCTTCAACATAAATGCGTAAAACTACGTCACAATGCTGTAGACACCTTGGGGAATATGGAGAAAAAGTAATCTGGTTGATAGCCCATTCACTGCTCAATAGGGACGCATTGGAACGCAGAGCTTTCAAAAGATGAGTCACTTCCGGCTTGGATTTTTCTAAGGCTTTCGCCTGCAATATCAGTTCTGTTACACTCACAGACAATATTTTTACAGTTTTGGAAACTTTAGAGTGTTTTCTATTCTAAGCTGTCAATTATATGCATATTCTAGCATCTTGTCCTGACCAAAATCCCGTTTACTACGTTATTTTTCAAAAAATGAAAATACTGCCCCCTAGTCACAAAAGGTAAAAGTGCCATATTAATTTTCTGATGGTGGCAGGTACAGGAGGTGTCAGAAGCAAGGGTGTACACTTGGGGGGTTGGAATCAGCCCCTGTAGAGATCTTTCTGAGGTGTTTTGTGGTCATGGCAAGCGAATAAAGAACAGTAGTTAGCTGTCTTTTCTCTCTCTCCCATTGCCTGGTATGGGGTGTTGGGAGCAGTTAGCTCTGGTTGTAGTGAGTTCATTTCCAGATTGAGTGTGGGCCTTCCCAGGGTCCAAGGGGTGTTTAGGGCAGATGTCCACCTTCCTAGGTAGGTGTTCCTGTAAGGGGGTCCTGTTTGGAGGTGTTAAAGTGGTCCATACTTACCTTTGAAGTTGAGTGTCTGTGTTATTGATTCTCCATAGGCTTCCATTGTAGTGGAGGAGCGCGGTGAGCTATACTGTAGTTCTGTTGGTCTTTGCACCTTGTCTGTGTGGGACAATACTCTGAGGCTATAATAGGATGAAGTTTACCCTTGTGGGGTTGTAGAACACCCATTGTTTCCTTCCTGGGAGGTGTTTTCCTATTTTTCTGCTGTGGTTGAAGTGTGCTGTGTCGGGTTTTTTGTAGTGTAGATCTCTCTTGTAGATGTAGATAAGGTGCCTGGGATGGCTGTATCCAGGCATCGGGGGGATGCCCAACACCTAGGCGTCTGGCCATGTTTAGGTTTTTGTTTGTTAAAAAAGTGCTTTCTGGAACGTTTTTCAAAATTATTTAGATTTTTGTGTCAATTACACATGTAAAAGAACTGTATCAACATACTTTAGTCATATTTTATCATCATTGTTTTTAATGTATTTTTACTTCTTCATAAGGCATATGTTTTGTCCATTTGCAATATCAATTTTTTGTCAATTACACTTGTATATGAACTGTATGAACATACTTTTGTCATATTTGATTATCATATTTATTTATTTTTTACTTGTCCATAAGGCATATGTTTTGTCCATTTGAAATATGATTTCATAGGAAGTCAAAAGTCACTTTTTTTGGGGGGCCAAGCATCAAATGAAATGAAATCAATATGCTAGCTCTCAAGCTTAGCCTTTTGTTAACAACACTGTCCTCTCAGATTTTTAAAAATATGCTTCTCAACCATAGCAAAACTAGCATTTGTGTAACAGTATTGATAGCTATTGATAGCTAGCATTAGCATTTAGCGTTAGCATCAGCAGGCAACATTTACACAAAAACCAGAAAAACATTCAAATAAATAATTTACCTTTGAAGAACTTTGGATGTTTTCAATGAGGAGACTCTCAGTTAGATAGCAAATGTTCCATTTTCCTGAAAGATTATTTGTGCAGGAGAAATCGGTCCATTTTCTGCGTCATGTTTGGCTACCAAAAAAAACGAAAATTCAGTTATAAAAACGCCAAACTTTTTCCAAAATAACTCCATAATATCGACTGAAACATGGAAAACGTTGTTTCGAATCAATCCTCTAGGTGTTTTTCTACATATCTCTTTGATGATATATCGTTCCTGGAAGTGTGCTTTCCCCTCTGAATCGCATGGGAAAATGCTTGCAGCTGAGAATTACGCACCAATTTAGACAAAGGACACCGGGCGGACCCCTGGCAAATGTAGTCTCTTATGGCCAATATTCCAATGATATGCCTACAAATACGTCACAATGCTGCAGACATCTTGGACGAACGGCAGAGAGCATAAGCTCGTTCATGGCACATTCACAGCCATATAAGGAGACGATGGAAAAACAGAGCCTCAAAAATTCTGCTCATTTCCTGTTTGAGGTTTCATCTTGGTTTCGCCTGTAGCATAAGTTCTGTGGCACTCACAGATAATATCTTTGCAGTTTTGAAAACGTCAGAGTGTTTTCTTTCCAAAGCTGCCAATTCTATGCATAGTCGAGCATCTTTTCGTGACAAAATATCTTGTTTAAAACGGGAACTTTTTTTAATCCAAAACTTAAAAGAGCGCCCCCTATATCGAAGAAGTTAAACATATCACGCAATGGCTCAAGGATCAGGCCATGGAAATCTTTATAGAACTCACTACAAAACCTGTCTGGTCCTGGGGCCTTACCATTTTGAAGATTCTTAATTGCGAACATTATCTCTTCCTCAGTAATAGGGTCATTAAGGAGAGACCTCTGTTCTTCGGAGATAGTAGGGAGCTCAGTCTTACAAAAGAAGTTTTCCATTAATTCGGGTGCATCCTTTGGTAGTTCTGAGACATGAAGGTTTGTACAAAATGTCTTACATTAGTCATTTATCAATTTATTTTCATATAAATGATTGCCATCAGAATCAGTAATAGTAGCAATTGACTGAGAATCAGCTCTCTTTTTAGCTAGGTATGTAAAGTACTTTCCTGGCTTATCGCCATGTTCATATAGCTTTTGGCTAACAAATCTCATTTTCTTTTCAGCGTCCTGTGTTAGGAGAGAGTCTAACGTTGATCTAATGACTGATATTAGTGACACCCCTCCCGTGAACAGGGACTGTTTTCACCATCTTACACTAATTAGCTTAACGCAACGGACATAAATCTTCCTAGAAAATATTCCTATTCATGAAAATGACAAGTGAAATATATTAGAACACAGCTTAGCCTTTTGTTAATAACCCTGTCATCTCAGATTTTCAAAATATGCTTTACAGCCAACGCTAGACAAGCATTTGTGTAAGTTTATAATAGCCTAGCATAGCATTATGCCTTGCTAGCAGCAAGCAACCTTGTCCCGGAAATCAGAAAAGCAATCAAATTAAATCGTTTACCTTTGATGAACTTCAGATGTTTTCACTCACGACACTCCCAGGTAGATAGCCAAAGTTATTTTTTTCCCCAAAATATTATTTTTGTAGGCGAAACAGCTCCATTTGTTCTTCACTTTTGGCTGAGAAATCGCCCAGAAATTGCGGTCACCACAACTCCGAAATTTTTCAAAATTAGCTCCATAATAATCGACAGAAACATGGCAAACGTTGTTTAGAATCCATCCTCAAGGTGTTTTTCTAATATCTATTCGATAATATATCCATCGGGACAATTCCTTTTTCTCTAGGACCGATTGGAGTAATGGCTACTTCTGCACTTTACTCGAGAATCTCTCTCGGAGCCACCATGTGACCACTTACGCAATGTACCCCCATACGGCTATTCTTCAAAGGAAATGCGTAAAACGAGGTCACAATGCTGTAGACACCTTGGGGAATACGTAGAAAGCGTAAGCTCTTTGATGGTACATTCACAGCCATATAGGGAGTCATTGGAACGCAGCGCTTTCAAAACCTGGGGCACTTCCGGATTGGATTTACATTTACATTACATTACATTTAAGTCATTTAGCAGACGCTCTTATCCAGAGCGACTTACAAATTGGTGCATTCACCTTGTGACATCCAGTGGAACAGTCACTTTACAATAGTGCATCTAAATCTTAAAGGGGGGGGGGTGAGAGGGATTACTTATCCTATCCTAGGTATTCCTTAAAGAGGTGGGGTTTCAGGTGTCTCCGGAAGGTGGTGATTGACTCCGCTGTCCTGGCGTCGTGAGGGAGTTTGTTCCACCATTGGGGGGCCAGAGCAGCGAACAGTTTTGACTGGGCTGAGCGGGAGCTGTACTTCCTCAGTGGTAGGGAGGCGAGCAGGCCAGAGGTGGATGAACGCAGTGCCCTTGTTTGGGTGTAGGGCCTGATCAGAGCCTGGAGGTACTGAGGTGCCGTTCCCCTCACAGCTCCGTAGGCAAGCACCATGGTCTTGTAGCGGATGCGAGCTTCAACTGGAAGCCAGTGGAGAGAACGGAGGAGCGGGGTGACGTGAGAGAACTTGGGAAGGTTGAACACCAGACGGGCTGCGGCGTTCTGGATGAGTTGAAGGGGTTTAATGGCACAGGCAGGGAGCCCAGCCAACAGCGAGTTGCAGTAATCCAGACGGAAGATGACAAGTGCCTGGATTAGGACCTGCGCCGCTTCCTGTGTGAGGCAGGGTCGTACTCTGCGGATGTTGTAGAGCATGAACCTACAGGAACGGGCCACCGCCTTGATGTTGGTTGAGAACGACAGGGTGTTGTCCAGGATCACGCCAAGGTTCTTAGCGCTCTGGGAGGAGGACACAATGGAGTTGTCAACCGTGATGGCGAGATCATGGAATGGGCAGTCCTTCCCCGGGAGGAGCAGCTCCGTCTTGCCGAGGTTCAGCTTGAGGTGGTGATCCGTCATCCACACTGATATGTCTGCCAGACATGCAGAGATGCGATTCGCCACCTGGTCATCAGAAGGGGGAAAGGAGAAGATTAATTGTGTGTCGTCTGCATAGCAATGATAGGAGAGACCATGTGAGGTTATGACAGAGCCAAGTGACTTTGTGTATAGCGAGAATAGGAGAGGGCCTAGAACAGAGCCCTGGGGGACACCAGTGGTGAGAGCGCGTGGTGAGGAGACAGATTCTCGCCACGCCACCTGGTAGGAGCGACCTGTCAGGTAGGACGCAATCCAAGCGTGGGCCGCGCCGGAGATGCCCAACTCGGAGAGGGTGGAGAGGAGGATCTGATGGTTCACAGTATCGAAGGCAGCCGATAGATCTAGAAGGATGAGAGCAGAGGAGAGAGAGTTAGCTTTAGCAGTGCGGAGCGCCTCCGTGATACAGAGGAGAGCAGTCTCAGTTGAATGACTAGTCTTGAAACCTGACTGATTTGGATCAAGAAGGTCATTCAGAGAGAGATAGCGGGAGAGCTGGCCAAGGACGGCACGTTCAAGAGTTTTGGAGAGAAAAGAAAGAAGGGATACTGGTCTGTAATTGTTGACATCGGAGGGATCGAGTGTAGGTTTTTTCAGAAGGGGTGCAACTCTCGCTCTCTTGAAGACGGAAGGGACGTAGCCAGCGGTCAGGGATGAGTTGATGAGCGAGGTGAGGTAAGGGAGAAGGTCTCCGGAAATGGTCTGGAGAAGAGAAGAGGGGATAGGGTCAAGCGGGCAGGTTGTTTGGTGGCCGGCCGTCACAAGACGCGAGATTTCATCTGGAGAGAGAGGGGAGAAAGAGGTCAGAGCACAGGGTAGGGCAGTGTGAGCAGAACCAGCGGTGTCGTTTGACTTAGCAAACGAGGATCGGATGTCGTCGACCTTCTTTTCAAAATGGTTGACGAAGTCATCTGCAGAGAGGGAGGAGGGGAGGAGGGGGAGGAAGATTCAGGAGGGAGGAGAAGGTGGCAAAGAGCTTCCTAGGGTTAGAGGCAGATGCTTGGAATTTAGAGTGGTAGAAAGTGGCTTTAGCAGCAGAGACAGAGGAGGAAAATGTAGAGAGGAGGGAGTGAAAGGATGCCAGGTCCGCAGGGAGGCGAGTTTTCCTCCATTTCCGCTCGGCTGCCCGGAGCCCTGTTCTGTGAGCTCGCAATGAGTCATCGAGCCACGGAGCGGGAGGGAGGACCGAGCCGGCCTGGAGGATAGGGGACATAGAGAGTCAAAGGATGCAGAGAGGGAGGAGAGGAGGGTTGAGGAGGCAGAGTCAGGAGATAGGTTGGAGAAGGTTTGAGCAGAGGGAAGAGATGATTGGATGGAAGAGGAGAGAGTAGCGGGGGAGAGAGAGCGAAGGTTGGGACGGCGCGATACCATCCGAGTAGGGGCAGTGTGGGAGGTGTTGGATGAGAGCGAGAGGGAAAAGGATACAAGGTAGTGGTCGGAGACTTGGAGGGGAGTTGCAGTGAGGTTAGTGGAAGAACAGCATCTAGTAAAGATGAGGTCGAGCGTATTGCCTGCCTTGTGAGTAGGGGGGGAAGGTGAGAGGGTGAGGTCAAAAGAGGAGAGGAGTGGAAAGAAGGAGGCAGAGAGGAATGAGTCAAAGGTAGACGTGGGGAGGTTAAAGTCGCCCAGAACTGTGAGAGGTGAGCCGTCCTCAGGAAAGGAGCTTATCAAGGCATCAAGCTCATTGATGAACTCTCCGAGGGAACCTGGAGGGCGATAAATGATAAGGATGTTAAGCTTGAAAGGGCTGGTAACTGTGACAGCATGGAATTCAAAGGAGGCGATAGACAGATGGGTAAGGGGAGAAAGAGAGAATGACCACATGGGAGAGATGAGGATCCCGGTGCCACCACCCCGCTGACCAGAAGCTCTCGGGTGTGCGAGAACACGTGGGCGGACGAAGAGAGAGCAGTAGGAGTAGCAGTGTTGTCTGTGGTGATCCATGTTTCCGTCAGTGCCAAGAAGTCGAGGGACTGGAGGGAGGCATAGGCTGAGATGAACTCTGCCTTGTTGACCGCAGATCGGCAGTTCCAGATTTCTCAGGCTTTCGCTTGCAACATCAGTTCTGTTATACTCACAGACAATATCTTCACAGTTTTGGAAACTTTAGAGTGTTTTCTATCCAAAGCTGTCAATTATATGCATATTCCAGCATCTTTTCCTGGCAAAATATCCCGTTTAACCTCTTGCTCCTACCTGACACGCAGGCGTCCCATCTAGACATCTGGAAATGCAAAGGCGCTACGCTAAATGCTAATAGCACTCGTTAAAACTCAAACGTTCATTAAAATACACATGCAGGGTACTGAATTAAAGCTACACTCGTTGTGAATCCAGGCAACAAGTCAGATTTTTAAAATGCTTTTCGGTGAAAGCATGAGAAGCTATTATCTGATAGCATGTAACACTCCAAAAGACCCGCAGGGGACGTAAACAAAATAATTAGCATAGTCGGCGTTACACAAAACACACAAATACAATATAAAACATTCATTACCTTTGACCATCTTCTTTGTTGGCACTCCTAGATGTCCCATAAACATCACTATTGGGTCTTTTTTTTATTAAATCGGTCCATATATTGCCTAGATATCGATCTATGAAGACTGTGTGATCAACGAAAAAAATAGCGTTTTATAACGTAACGTAATTTTTTTAAATTAAAAAAGTCAACGATAAACTTTCACAAAACACTTCGAAATACTTTTGTAATGCAACTTTAGGTATTAGTAAACGTTAATAAGCGATCAAATTGATCACGAGGCGATGTATATTCTATAGCTGTACGTCTGGGAATAATGTCCGTGTAAATCTCAACCAAAATATCCGGTCGGAGACCGGAAGAACTGCGCTGCCTGTCTGTTTGACCAAGAAACAAATCGTAGGCAAATGACAAGACTGTTGACATCGTGTGGAAGCTGTAGATATTGCAACCTCGGCCCCATTTAATGTGGATCACGTTTAACAATGGGTTGAAGTGGCGCATGGATATATTTTCCCATTTTCAGTGATCAGATTTTCCTGCACTTTTCGATGAAACGCACGTTCTGTTATAGTCACAGCCGTGATTTAACCAGTTTTATAAATGTCTGAGTGTGTTCTATCCACACATACTAATCATATGCATATACTATATTCCTGGCATGAGAAGCAGGGCGCTAAAATGTTGCGCGATTTTTAACAGAATGTTCGAAAAAGTAGGGGGTAGGAGTAACAGGTTAAAACGGGAACGTTTTTTTTCCTAAAATGAAAATACTGCCCCCTAACACCAACAGGTTAATAGGGCAGGAGTGAGAGTTTTAATGTAGTCCTTCTCTTTAGTTCCTAATTCACACTAACATTTTTTGCTTTTCAAGCTTTTTCCATCTCTTAGTGGCTGTGTATGACATAATCAGACCCCTGGCATACGCTTTACAGGTTTCCCAAAGGAGCGAGGGGTTATCTGTTGATTGAGAGTTAGAGAAAAAGGCTTTAAACTCTAATAAAATATGATGTGAATGTATGGTCTTTAAGAATGGTTGTATTCAACTTCCAATGTCTTGACCGATTGAATGCACCGTTGAGTTTTATGTCCAGGATCACCTCAGCATGATCAGATATGACTATGCCTCCTATCCTAGCAGATAAAACAGACTACTTTTTTATGCCCAGGACGTCTATGAAATATATTCTAGTCAGACATCCATGAGGTGCAGAGAAAAAAGTGAACTCTCTGTTGGAGGGATGAAAAGCTCTCCAGACATCCGCATACCCCAGATCATCACAAATAGCTTTAAGTGACTTAGCTTGAGGAGAGAGTGAAGCTATACCGCTGGGAAACTTATCAATAAGGGGGTTCAACAAGCAGTTAAAATCTCCTCCAACCACTGCAGTGTCCGAGTTTAATTCTGAAAAGTCTAGAAATACCTTAGTGAGGAAATCAGGGGGGTGGGCAGGGGGAAGTAAATATTCATTATGGAAATGTTCTGCCCCTGTAAAGTACCATTAATTATAACAAAGCGACCAAATGTATCTTTCACACAATTCAAGACCTTAAGTGGTAAGTTATTTTTCACCAGAATTGCTACACCTCTACTTCTGGATGTAAATGATGAGAAAAACACTTGACCAAACAAACCTTATTGTAATTTCAGGTGCTCCTTATCATCCAAATGAGTTTCTTGCAACAGGGCAATATCAATATTAAATGTTTTCTTCCTTTTAATGGGGTTATGGCTCCCTCTTATGTTCCATGTACATACACACAGTCTGTTACCTGCCATTGTGCCTTGACCTTTCAATATAGGGTTAGGGGGTTAGGGGGTTAGGGTTAGGGGTATGGTCGAGCAAACAAAGAGACACGGAGGAAGGCAGGAGAGAGAAGCTATGAGTAGCAGACCAAGACGCGACTGTGGACTTTGTTGTAAACAGAATATAGTTCGACTAGACCGACATTTAAAGTCTGTACATGCACTTAAGTTCGGTACTATGGAATGGACGAATGCTATGCAATTTAGCCAGTTTTCGACTGAGAGACAGCAGCCCGAATCAGTGCTTGAACCGCGGCCGGAGGACCCTGTGATTTTGCAGTGTTTTGAAAGTGAGTTTTCCGTGGAGCAGCAGCTGGTGGACGAGGGTGAGCAGCAGCTGGTGGACGAGGGTGAGCAGCAGCTGGTGGACGAGGGTGAGCAGCAGCTGGTGGACGAAAGTGATCAGACGGCAGGTGCATCGGCGGCGGTGCAGCCAACCAGTCAGGTCGGTAGTGAACTGTGCTCGGAACCGAGGGAGCAAGGCTGCGTCGTGGCGACTTCCACGGAGAGCGAGAGTGATGAAGACGGCGGCGTGTCGTCCCGAATTGAGGTTTGGAGTAATGCTATTTTGACTCAATATGAACACTATTTTGTGGGTATACACCTTTCACTTAACCTCTTCAGTCTACCCTCTACTTTTTTGAACATTCTGTTAAAAATAGCGCAACATTTCAGCGCCCTGCTACTCATGCCAGGAATATAGTATATGCATATGGTTAGTATGTGTGGATAGAAAACACTCAGACGTTTATAAAACTGGTTAAATCACGGCTGTGGCTTTAACATAACGTGCGTTTCATTGAAAAGTGCAGGAAAATCTGATCACTGAAAGTGGAAAAATATATCCATCCGCCGCTTCAACCCATTGTTATGGGCGAAAGACATTAAATATGGCTGAGGTTGCAGTACCTACAGCTTCCACACGATGTCAACAGTCTTGTCATTTGCCTAGGATTTGTTTCTTGGTCAAATGAACAAGAGACAGCCCATTTCCTCCGGTCTCCGACCGGATTTTTGGTTGAGAAATAGACGGACAGTATTTCAAGATGCATCCCTATAGAAAACACTTTGTCTCGTGATTAATTTGATCGCTTATTTACGTTTACTAATACCTAAAGTTGCATTACAAAAGTATTTCGAAGTGTTTTGTGAAAGTTTATCGTCGACTTTTTGAATTAAAAAAAATTACGTTACGTTATGAAACGCTATTTTTTTTCATTTATCACACAGTCTACATAGAACGATATCTAGGCTATATATGGACCGATTTAATCGGAAAAAAAGACCCAATAGTGATTATGGGACATCTAGGAGTGCCAACAAAGAAGATGGTCAAAGGTAATGAATGTTTTATATTTTATTGTGCGGTTTGTGTAGCGCCGAATATGCTAATTATTTTCTTTACGTCCCCTGCGGGTCTTTTGTGGTGTTAAATGCTATCAGATAATAGCTTCTCATGCTTTCGCCGAAAAGCATTTTAAAAATCTGACTTGTTGCCTGGATTCACGACGAGTGTAGCTTTAATTCAATACCCTGCATATGTATTTTAATGAACGTTTGAGTTTTAACTAATACTATTAGCATTTAGCGTAGCGCATTTGCATTTCCAGAGCTCTAGATGGGACGCCTGCGTGCCAGGTAGAAGCAAGAGGTTAAACAAATTGACAATAGTCGCACCAGTGTGTCCCGAGTACGGGAATTCCTCCGCCTTATGTCGGAGGGCAAGGCCGATGAAGGACTGTGTTTTCTGGATAACTACAGACGTGTGTCTGATTGGTATGCTCAATGTGACGGCCGTGGTTTGGCACCATCCACGTTAAAAATGTACCGAGCCGATGTTAGAGGTTTCCTGAATTATCTTATTCAGTTCCGGCCAAATGGTATGCAAGCTAAGGTCGTTGCAATTCGAAAGATGTTACTCTGCTTGGCGAAGATGGACAGGGACTCGCGGCAGAGCCAGGCAATGCATAGGGCAAAATTCTGCCAACGCTGCAGGGACGAGGTGCTCAGCGCTGCGGAGTTAAAACGCTTTGTTGAGCTAAGCAATCAAGCCATTCATTCAGTTCTCAGTAGGCTGGAGGAACGTGCCACGTGCTCTGACAGGCGTAGGTTTGCAGCTCTCATGTCCAGCCAGTTGGCAATATTTAATGGCACTCGACGATCCCCAGTCACACTATTTAGTGTGAGTGATTTCAGTGAAGTAACCCCGGAAGGTGGGGGTTATCAGATGTGTGTAGCTTCCCACAAAACTAACTATAGCTTTGGGGAGTGCAGAATTGTTCTATGTCAGGAGGAATACACTTGGCTTCAACGATTCCATCAAATCAGGCCTCATCTGAGTGGAATGACCTCAGACACAGAACTGTTCTTTTTCACATCCTGCGGTCAACCCTACGGTAATCTGTGTGAGTATGTGGGGCAAATCTTTGCAGAGTTTGGCATTGGAAGTAAAGTGACCTTCGGTACAATTCGACGCAGTG